>NC_047513.1:16322844-16612844 GCF_902827115.2 Pseudochaenichthys georgianus | reverse complement strand
TCTGTTTCTGGGTCTCCCGCCGTGGAGGAAGCGTACGCGGCCGTGCTCAGCATCGTGTCTCCCGGACAGGAGTATCTGACAGAGGAGTCCCTCGGCTCGGTCTTTAATACACTCGAGAAACGTGTGCAGTGCAGCGAAGTGTCGTGTGGAAAGGTGAGTTTTATTAGGCTTTCCTCCGCAGCCAGGTTAGAGCCAAGTGTCTGCCGCAGTGTGCAGAGAAAGGTCGAGGTCCAAGTTACTAACTGTTACTGATCCACAGCCACCATGTTAATAGTTTTTAATGGATTAAAAATATATATTATCATATTTTATTCAATTAATCGACTGAGGATTGAATAATTATACTGGTTTTGGTTGAAGCCAAAGCCTTTAAATATCCAATTCTGTGTTTATCACAATTTCATTATTTAATTATGTGATTTTTGTTACAGGAAGGCCTAATAGATGGATTGTGTGTGCCGTGCGCACCTGCTTTTTCGCACCTGCGATTATAAAACCTTTATCTGAGGTCACTATTTCGGAAATATTTGTATCACACTTTGATTTTTTTAATACAAAATGTTGATAAAATAGTGATGAGGAAGATGGTAATTATAATTACGTTTGCAATTCCTATTTTTATTTGTATTACAATATAATGATACATTTTTAGGTTTGTCAGCAAATTCAGATTTTGCCATGTAATCTGGAATTGACTGAATATCACAAATGAAATTAGAGATTTATTCTTTTATATTTCTCAGTGGTTATTATTTTTATTATATGTTTTCTTTGGAGGCATTATGTCTCTGCTTTGTTCCAATGCAGTCATAATGTAATATTCAGCTTTCAGTCACGTTATTAGGGCAAACTTTAGACAAATAAGACCCATATTACTTAAAAGACCTCAAATAGAGTAATAGGTACTGTGCTTTCATGTAGTAATGTAGCTTCTGCAATGTATGTGTATGAAATTACAAAAATGATTCTTCTGAATGGTAGAACTAGTCCTATTTAAATTTTTAAATCTGACTAAAGGTATAAATAATGTGTTTTCAAATACATAACTCTATAAATAGGTGATTCATATTTTTACCTGTAGACCACTACTTATATAAAGGGCGCTGTTTGCAGGACACTTTATCAGTGTGAACAGGAGTGAAGTCTCTGAACTTCCTAAATGTCATCTGTAATCTGCGTGGTTGATAAATGTCAACCTAATCTGGTGGCTGTTGGTGAACACAACGAACAAAGACAATGGCTTGGATTATAGCACACTGTATTCTACTAATAAAGAACTAACATCAAATGAATTTGACAACCGCTTGTTGGTTACCAAGTGTTATAAAAAGGTCATTAAAACCTTCAAGAGGTTCAGTAAAATAATAAACCCCATTTGACCTACTGTAAAAGCCTTACATGTCATGTCAACTGTTTGACCTTGTATTTTAATAGATGTGGGTCAACCACAATCACTTAAATGTATTTCCCCCTTGCCTGTACTGATATTTATCAATCTTCTTCGCCTACCATTACAATACAACTGAGCGTGTGTGTGTGTGTGTGTGTGTGTGTGTGTGTGTGTGTGTGTGTGTGTGTGTGTGTGTGTGTGTGTGTGTGTGTGTGTGTGTGTGTGTGTGTGTGTGTGTGTGTGTGTGTGTGTGTGTGTTTCTCAAAGCATTGAAAAAAAATAGTTTAAGTTTTCTTTATTTAAAATTGCAAAAGAAGCTGAAGTTTCAGAGATTTTAAGACAGATTCATTGGGACACTGTTCCTTGAAAACAACTTTTTCGACCGAAAAACCAAAATGTGATTAATCTGTGTGAAAATCTGTGAAAGCCTGGGAAAGATATATATGAAACCGCAGTTTTTAGGTCAGGATGTATCATTGTCAGGCTACATGGTATATTGATTTATATTGTAGCCAGCTATGTCTCTTGCTATCTGAACGAGATGTGTCTTATGAAAGGCAATAAAAGCAGTTGATATCCAGGATTGTTACATTGCAGGAAGTGGTTGAAGAATTGTGCATATATATCTCTCCAAATTAATATGTTCTTGTGTTTGGTGGAATCTTTAAGTGATATGAATAAGTTATGTGGTAGTAACATAAACAAGTTCATCTTAAAAAAAAATTCTGTATGTGTTTTTTTGTTGTTCACTGAAAATAACGCACATACTGTAGCTACTTCATTCTTTCACTTACCTTCTTCTGTGTTTTTCTTTGTGCGTAGTGTGATTTAACAGATGCTGTTCACCAGCTGATCAGCAATGGAACTGGAAACGCCATCAGTGTGTCTCAGTTCACTGATGTGGCTGCCGGGTGTGTGCTCTACCTCTCCTCCCCCGGCCTGGTGTGCAGCGCGGTGAGGCAGGGGAGGTGGGGAGAGGAGGCAGAACGTTTCCTTCATGAACTCACCCATCAGGAGCACCAGCATGGAGACAGCGGGCCTCACCAGGAACATCAACACGAGCACATAGACGTTCATGCATTAAAGGTGCTGCTTCAAAAGCTTCATCACCAATATGTGCCCATGGAGAGTGAGGTAAACATACGACAAAGTATTTAAACGAGTACTATATTCATTATATTGTATTGTAAATAATATTAGTACTGGTTTATTATCGCTGTCTAATCTTTTGCTCCTAACAAGATTATAAACACAACAGCAAAGGCTACTCAACAATTACTGTCAAACCCTTGAGGTGACCCTTACCTGGACTTCACTTACGCAACTATTAAAGAAGGATATATTACTCTAGATAAATGACTTATCTCAGCTCTGTTTTGAGGTGATGCCTGAGGACATTGCTTGGTGATTAAACGTCACAATCAAAAAAGGTTGGGGACAAGTGAATAAACGTAACAGCTTTACATGGTTTACAGGAACTGAAGACCATACAAAAATATTTTTTTCTTTTAAACTAGAGAACCAGTTTTAAAAAATGTCATTCATCCAAAGAGGAACATCATGTCAGTTGTATTTTCCCTTCAAGGGAGTGTGAGTTCATGGCAGCATTTATCACTCGACATATCTTATCATACCGGGTGATGCAGTACACCGACTAGGCGTTGCCCTGTACTCAGCCACATCACTGTAGCAACTGTCAGCATGATGGTTGGTTACTGCTGTATTATAGAAACTGAAAATGTAATGCTAGAAATGATACGAGAAACGTTGTAAAATAGCTCTGTTAAGCTGTTTAAATGTGTCCTGCTTTTTGTAGCTACAGTTATAACTTACAGCTTAAGGTAACATCATTGAAAAATCTCATAAAAATCAGTGATTAAAATCTCTTTTGTTGTTTCCATACCTTCTTTCTTTGTCTCCCGTATCATTATGGTAACTAGAGGTGTGTGACAGCCAGTGATATCATGACAGAGGTCAGTGCATCCCCAGCAGAGAAGGGACAGGATGTGGGGGCAGTTTTGGGTCGCGTCCTGTACCACGCCTTGAGAGGTCACTGCTTCATCAGCCGGGCCCTGCCTGAGGAGAGCTTCTTCATGGACGACATCATGGAGCGCCTGGGGTCGGAGAACTTCACTGTCGAGGGTAAAGGTCCTTCAGAAACACAGAAACACATTCAGGGCCACATATAGTGATAGAAAAACACATACACTGTAAATAGAGGTTTAAATAAAGATTTATTTTATGTTTTTAGAAGTTCTTTTTAGGGTTTCCACAATTTAAGCTTAAAAGCGTATTACCGGTATATTGTCTTGAATTCAATTTCATAGGTCTTTTAATCTACTGTGGAATTAACAGTAGACAATAAAGAAGGTCAATACAAATAAAGGTTTGCCTCTTTAATATAACATCTAAGAATCATTTCTGTCATATATTGCTACGATATTATTTGAGCAATAAATGCATGTAATTCAAGTAACTTTAGCACTTATTTTCCTTTTATATTTCAGCCATCGTATCGTATGACTGCTAAATAACAATACCGCTTTATGCTGTCTTAGGAAGTCTGAAAATTGAGTTATTGAATCATGCAGGAACTCTGATTTTGTCTTTAGATTTGTATCTAGTGATTTACTTTCTGTTCATGAACACACATCATGGTTATTCTCTTGATAACATTAGGGAAAGTCTTTTTCTCAAAGCCATTTTAATTCTTGAGATGTTTTGCTGCAATGTGTATTGTGTTTGTAGATTTGGAGGCTCTCATGAAGAGTCTGAAACTCGGACCCGACAACCAACATCAGCACGAACACGGACACACAGACTCACATGCTGATCACGATCATAGCGGTTTCAGACGGACGAGGAAGAGCGGCCATACACGTCACGAGGGCCATGCAGGAAACACCACCTGGGATAAGGTAAATATACCAATGTACTGAAAAATATTATTTTAGGAGAATGATCAACCAAACTTACAACATAGTTGATTTTATATGCATTTGATATGAGCATTGTGATAAAGTAAATGTTGTGGACACATGCAGCATGTTAGAGTTAACACTACAGTTTATCTTAACCCTTTGTGCCTAAATGTTTCTCCAGCTGTGTCTCTCAGCTGAAGAGCTGGTCCTGATCCACAGCCTGGCAGAGAACAGCTCTGCCCCCCCCGGTCTGGGTCAGACCGGCCTGGCTCGGCTCAGCCCTGCACTGGTCCAGCAGATCCTGAGCGGAGCCTGTGCAGAGGTCACAGACCCTGTGACACATGATGAGCTCACAGTGACTGAGAGTGAGTGTGCATGTTCTCAAAAACAACAGGGATCTTGCTTTCATCTGTAATTTAAAAAACAAGAACAAAGTCGCACTTCAAAGTATTCTCAGGTTGTTATTAATAATAATAATAATAATAAATTGTATTTTTATAGCGCTTTTCTTGTACCCAAAGACGCTTATTGCGTAAGCATGCAAGGCGAATTCATTTATAAATCCCATTTCTTACCCAAAGTGATTTACAGATTAGACTGGAACAATGGATACAATACAATAAAAGAAAACAAGCATGAAACAATCAAAACAATAAAACAAACTAACAAATGCATTTGATTTATGCAATCTTTAAAGACTCTGATCTACAAGCTTCTTAATAATCTAAAATAATAAACCTTATTCTGTTTTGTTACCAGATTGCATTAATGAAAGCTGATTTTACATTTATTTTTTCCCAAATATACATAAAGGTGTCCAGTAGTACTTCCAAATATAAGGTCTTTCCCTTTTTGACCTGTTGCTAACTCACCTCCATCCCCCTTTTGTATTCTCGCTTACTCCTGCAGGGTACCTGTATGCCACCCTGGCTAATGTGGTGATAACGCTGACGTCCATGTTTGGCATCGTGCTGCTGCTGTGCACCTCGTGCACCAGCATGTTCCAGCTGTGTATCCAGTTCTGCATCAGCCTCGCTGTGGGTACACTGACCGGAGACGCCTTACTGCATCTGCTTCCCATGGTGAGCAAGAAAAAAACCTTTATAAGACAATCAGGTCTTCAGTTTTGGTGATTTTCATGCAGTATATATTTATTTTGACTTATTCTTGTGATTTGTGTGTCCAGTTCCTAGGTCTACACGTGCATTCAGACAATGCCAGCAGCCACGAAGAAATGCCGGACTACATTTACAAGATGTTGGTATTGATTGGCGGGATCTACTACTTTTATCTGATGGAAACAATCTTCTCTCTGGTGGCATATAAAGATAATCATCATCATCATCATCATCAACATCATCATGGGGTAAGAGAATAAAATAATAAAACACAGAATAAGGATGATGGGAATATAAATACGGACCCGCCATTCTTGGTTTTCATTAGATTCAAATGTTGTGACATTTCGAAAATGTCTTATAAAAAGATGGAACCTACTGGGAGCTTATCTTTTGTTTGAACTTCAAGATTTCTGAAGAAAAAGTTGCCTAAGAGCCATGGAGAAATGGACTTGTAATGTAAAAATTAAATCCAGATGTCCTGCATTTATTCCTTAAATATGTTTGGCTTCGTTTTCTCAAGTTGAGTTTCACATTCACTGCCTCACAAAATATCCTGTCCCTCACTTTCTCAAGTCCTTTTTTCCTTTCCCTCTAACCTTCCTTCAAGCTAACTTAAACCGTTATTTTGTGTCTCTCTCTCTGTTAGGAAGAATCAGAGCCTCATCACTGTGACCATGGCAGGGTTTTAGAAATGTATCAACAAGATAGGAAACAAAAGGACAAGTCAGAGTCAGCATCAAAACTAGACCTGGTAAGAAACATACATTAACGCTTGGAGTTTAAACGTGGAGCACAAATATTCAAAAGCAACTGCTTTATAAAAAAGTGGATCTAGTTATTTTGTGGTAAAAATAATTGAAATGTTTTGGACAAGCAATACTTGGGGAAAATGCTATTTCTTAAAATGCTGAGAGCTGTGTGAGGAAACCCTGAGCTAATACTATGTAACTAATACATCAATAAAATAACAGGACTTGTTAGTGTTTAATTAATGTAACATGTGCATTTCAGGTTAGCTTTGAAGAACATGAGAAATCTCATTCCCATCAGAAAGAGCGCACCAGAGGTGAGCTATCTCCAACACAAAAACACGGCATCATCAAGTTGTGATTATAGTGCTGATCATGGAGTCTGCCACTAACCATTACACCGTCTGCCTCCACAGAGCAGCGTCTGCTTCCCTACATGATAACCATCGGTGACGGGATCCACAACTTCGCAGACGGCTTAGCGATGGGTGCAGCTTTCTCCCTGTCATGGAAGTCTGGTCTGGCCACGTCACTCGCTGTTCTCTGCCATGAACTACCTCATGAACTGGGTAAAGAACACACATCAGCCTGTTGCTCTTGTTGTGTTCCATAAACATATTGAAACTGCCCTCTGTATCGCCTTAAGCGATTGTGTTTTTTAGTCCGTTTTTAAGGTCTGTTGTTGGACATTTTAGAATACCAATTTTGGCAATGCAGATACCAATGCAGATGCTTTTCTGTTTATTTTCTATTAATTAATCCTATTTTTGTGTCAGGGAAACAACTGTCTTCATCACAAACATTGAATGAGCACAAATTCCCAAAAATAACTTCTATGAAAGCCTCTTTTGTCTGCTGTACAAACTCAATAAGAACATTTTAAGTACAAACAGTCAGAAGTTAGACTTTCACGTTGTCCATCATATTCTATTTATGTTTGTTTTGTCATTGCCGTCACATTTGTGTAATTTGTATTCCTTCGTGATCTTCTTCTATGAAAGATTCAATACTAAAATAAACTTTACTAACTTTCTCTACAGGTGATTTTGCCATTCTGCTCCACAGCGGTGTGTCTGTGCGCAAGGCTCTGCTCTTAAACGTCGGCAGCGCCATGACCTCGTTCGTGGGTCTGTACATCGCTTTGTCTGTAGCCACCGACCTCGCCACCAAGCAGTGGATCGCTGCCATCACTGCAGGACTCTTCCTGTATGTGGGGCTGGCTGACATGGTGAGTACTTGTCTTTAAGGACAACATTTACTGTAGCTGGCATCACAATAGAAACTGAAATCTCTCCTCTTTCTCCTTCTAGCTGCCCACCATGGTCCACATCAGCAACAAGAGACCCTGGTTGATGTTCCTGCTGCAGAACATCGGCCTGCTGAGCGGGTGGGGTATTCTGTTGCTGCTGTCACTTTATGAGGAGAGAATCAGCTTCTAAAACCAGTCAAGAATCCCACGGTCTCACACGGCACATGTCATTGTTATAATTTATGCAGATTGGAAAATCTTTGAACAACTTTCACAGTAACATGATGGTGTTTATGGCCCTTATTCATAAAAAGGCTTAAAGCTGGCCCTTGTTTCCACACAAGAAATGATAATAATAATAATAATAATAATACATGTTATTTATATATCGCTTTTACTGGTACTCAAAGCACTTAATAAAGGACCTTGCAGATGGGAAACTAATCATTCAATGTGTTGAAATTTGCTGTTGCCTTAAAGACTTAGATGTAGCAATTGATGGTGGCTGTCTGCCCGAAGTTGTCATACATTTACACATATTTTTACAATACACTTTTTGGATTTTGGTGGGTTTAACTACACTTTTTCATCAGATAAGATGAGGTAAGATAAGACTATTTATAACGATGGACATTTTTGATGATGGGTGATCTGGATGTTACGTTAGCCTAAGCTTGTAGCGTCTCCTCCATGTGTTCACTGATTTTGGAAGTGAAAATTATTTATTTCCTGTTTTTACCAGTTTCACTCCTTTACCAGAGGTGAGCCAACATTTCTGCCATATGTCCCCCATTGTGGCTTCTCCCTTAGACTATGTGTGCATTCAACCCAAGGCTGCTCTAACGGGAATGTTGAACACTTATCGAACTACACACAGAAACCAGAGCGCTTCCAATACCAAATATCTTGTCCAGTTGCCTACAGACTTGTACTGTTTTTTGAGATTTTAATAAAGTAAAATGTACAACATTTAATGTGTTAATATTATTATTTACAGTATGCAGGGATGCAAACTCATCAGGTATGAAAAAGGTGACAAGGATCCGATCCCCCGACCCCACAGAATATCGGCTTTAAAATGAGGAATAACAGATGATGTTAGCAGTCAGAACAACTAAAGCAGCCGTTAATAATAACAGAAACGTTAAAGAGTCACATCTTGGGGAGTTTATATCCAGTGTATTTCGTTTGAATGGACAGCTAGCAAGCATAGACAGTATATTTAGCCAGCATGGATGTAGCATGAATGCTTTGCTTTGTATGTCCGGGGCGGTTGGTTGTTGGTCGGGCTGCTCGCGTTGACTCCCCAAGCTCAAGACACGCCCACCGCCAAGCGGCAACGCACGCCGCCGTGTGTAGGGGCCGCACCTGAACGGCCCGTTCTAACAGCTGTTCACCAGCGGTCCGGTCTGTGCCACAGTGACTCCGAACCACACAGTTAATATTAACGAACGCACCCGTAGGTAATGTAGCTGCTGAAGCTAGACCATCTTCGCGGAGCAGCAGAGCCTTATTATACATCCATGAGCAGAGCCGACAGGCAGGAAGACTCGAGCACACAGCTCGCGCTTCATTATAATATATAAAAAAAGAACACCATGCATGTATGATGGCACATAACAGCTCGCGGCCGCAGATTACTCCGGGTCCCAGACCCCCCCCCCCCCCCCCCCCCCCCCACCATACCCCAAAAATATGTTTATTGCAGATCTACATGAATCACAAAAACGACCTATTTTGGATTAAAAACGGCGAATTTCGCCGAAAGGTGACAAGTTTGCATCCCTGAGTATTATGTCTTTTTTTAAGCTTAGTTTGAGAAATTAAAACTCTTTCAAAACCCAATTATGTAATTTCTGTGAGACCTGTCAATCAACATGAATTAACTCTATCAGGGGTTTAAGCTTTTGTTCCATCTACTTTTTCAATCTTTCTGTTTGGACTTTCTCTTTATCTGTCTCATTTAATCTCCTCAACCTGCAGGTAAGTGAGTGTATCCTTTAGGGACAGAGTCCGCTGACAACTCAGCTCACACAGACATATTATTAACACGCATACTGTAAATGTAACCATGTATGACAAGCGTCTCACTTCCTAAGACAAAATGACCCATTTAATGACAACATTTAGGTTGTGTACTGATCCTTTAAGGATGTGCTGTAAAAACCAAATTGCATATTACAGCACGAAGCTGCTGACAGAGGAAACATGGATTTCCCTTATGTCAGCAACAAAAAGCAACAATCATTTTCAACTTACGTTTTTTGAGATTTTACGATCCCCTGGAGTCCTTTAACTTACCCTCCCAACAAAACACTTGATAATTACCTCTAAAACTAGCCCTTTGAGCTTCTCCTACTTTATACTGCAAACAACATCTTTAACAGTGGCATTGGTAAACACAAGCAGACTTTACAGACCGAAAAATCTAATTTGAGACAGACTTTTACTGTTGGATTATGCTGCCTCTCTGGATTTATGTGGTGTATAAACTTCTTAAATAAGTTTTGGATGCAGTGACATAAAAAGCTGCATCAAAAGTGAGTGTATCAGTAAATAACTGCTGTTAAGGGGAGATGATGCTCAAAAGGCATACCTGCAGGCATACAGTTGCAAGAAAAGTATGTGAACCCTTTGGAATTACCTGGATTTCTGCATAAATTGGTCATAAAATGTGTTCTGATCTTCATCTAAGTCACACCAATAGACAAACACAGTCTGCTTAAACTAATACCACACAAACAATATGTTTTTATTGAACACACCATGTAAACATTCACAGTGCAGGGTGGAAAAACCTGGAGTCCAATCAATGAGACGAGATTGGAGGTGTTGGTTGAAGCTGCCCTGCCCTATAAAAAATACACACCAGTTTTGAATTTGCTATTCTTAAGAAGCATTGCCAGATGTGAACCATGCCTCGCACAAAAGAGCTCTCAGAAGACCTACGATTAAGAATTGTTGACTTGCATAAAGCTGGAAAGGGTTACAAAAGTATCTATAAAAGCCTTGATGTTCATCATGTAAGACAAATTGTCTTTAAATGGAGAAAGTTCAGCACTGTTGCTATACTCTCCCTAGGAGTGGCCGTCCTGTAAAGATGAGTGCAAGAGCACAGCGCAGAATGCTCAATGAGGTGAAGAAGAATCCTAGAGTGTCAGCTAGAGACTTAAAGAAATCTCTGGCACATGCTAACATCTCTGTTGACGAATCTACGATACGTAAAACACTGAACAAGAATGGAGTTCATGGGAGGACACCACGGAGGAAGCCACTGCTGTCCAGAAAAAACATTGCTGCACGTTTGAAGTTTGCAAAAGAGCACCTGGATGTTCCACAGCACTACTGGCAACACATTCTGTGGACAGATGAAACCAGAGTTGAGTTGTTTGGAAGGAACACACAACGCTTTGTGTGGAGAATCCAAAGGGTTCACATCTTTTTCTTGCAACTGTACATTCACCACTCCGGTATACAAGAGATACAGAGAGCTTTCCCTGGCGGCGCTAAATCCCTTTGTGTGAACTCATTTGGAAAGGGTGTAGTGGATGTTCATTCATATGTAAAAGTCCCGCACTCCAACTCTAATTACGTCAGACAGACTATGGCAACAGGTCAAAGACACTTTTTTACACAAGACCCTTTCATGTTTCAGTAGGAAAACCTTGCAAACAATAAAAGTGAGTAATGGCCTGGTTTCATGAGCTTCCGTTTCAAGGTATTAAGCAGGGTGACTCACTGTCACATTGTTGCACTGCATTTCCTATTATTCTTATGCTGTGAAAAATGCCTTTTGTGATGAGATCACATGAAAGATATGCAGATCTTCTTTACCACATCCATTTTCTTTGTTAGGTCTTATCTGCAGCTGCCAAGGAAACACTCTTGTTCAATCACAAACATTACAGAAGAGAGGCGATCGATTGCGCTTCAATCATTGTCACCGACCATTACCTAACACTTCCCAGAAAACGCAGGCTTTATGGCCCCGTTTTCTTTTTCCTGTTTCCTGTTTCCACCACAGAGCTTCAGTATGTCATATATGTATATCGTCACATGGATGTTTATACTAAATATCAATTTGATTCATGGAAGGTGGGAAAATGAACACAGCAGTTAGTCTAAGTAAGGGTTGTGTGCACCTTTTAAAGCTCTAATTCTAAGAGTTTAGAGGTTAAAGCCAAATACCCCTGAGTATATACATATATATGCTCATTAGGCAGATTTCTTCACATTTTATGACATGGTGTCAGAGTCAAAGCAGATATGTATAAGCCAGAGTCCACCGTTAAAACACAGCGAGGAAAGAACCTCAAGTCACTGCTTGTTCTCTTCCCTGATATTAGTTTTGTTTCGTTTGACTCACTTTATAGAACATGTTATGGCTTTTTAGCTGATTTGCATGACAATTATTTTAAGCATGTTGTATGTTTGACATTCCTTTCCCCTTCAGAGGTTTGATGTTATCCTGGTCCTCTGAATTGATCCAGAAATGTACACTTATTTCCCTTGATGCTCAGAGTTAGATGACGTCTATATGTTCAATATGAGGCTGGAGCCAGGAGACGGTTAGCTTAGCATAACGCCTGGAAGAAGCTGGTCAGCACAATTTGTGAGCTCTTAACAGAGCCATGCTAGCAGTTTCCCATTGTTTCCAGTCTTTATGCTAAGCTAAAGACTGGAAACAAAGGGAGTCTTGAGTGGAGATGTGTAAATATTGAACAAAGTTGAGAGAAATCAGGGAAAACATCATGTGTATAAAAACACAACAATAAAACTTAATGTTTACTTAAATAATAAATGATTAAAGTTTTTGGAGTTTACAGTGACATGCTACACCAGTAAGATAAATTCCACTTTGTTGTTACTCCCATTTTGATTGCCTCATATCAGTCCATTTCTGGGTCAAGACGTTTCATTCCATGTCCTAACTAAAAACAAATAAGAGCTTTTCCTCTGTGCGAAACAAATTCAAAGACATATTCCTGAGGCATTGCAAATAAATGGGGGCCAGACCGAGCTAGAAAAATACAAATATTTTATTTTTTATTACAGACCACTTCATTTTCTTTTTTACTTCACATACGTATAAAAACTAAACATTTTAGAAAACACAACAGATAAATTAATTCAACATGATGGTATAAACGTGATATTATATACAAAACAGGTGTTTCTGACCAAATCTATTGAAACCCGACCTCACAAGTGAGTGATTAAGTGATTGATGCACACCCGTGGATGTGCACACCTGCGTCTGTGCACACCTGTGTATGTGCACACCTGTGTCTGTGTGTGCACATTTGGTCTCTCACTTGAAGTGAATGATCTCCTGAGTGGCCAGTCTGATGAGCTGGTTGAAGTCAAACTGGATGTACTTCCTCCAGTAGCGCCGGTCCCTGCCGTAGATCTGAGCGGGAAAACAAGGGCTGCCTGAAACACACAATTAGTTTTCATCTTTGGTATATTCAATTCCTTACAATAAAAAAAGGTATAATATTTGACATATCCGCATTGAAATGTATAAAAACGTCTACAATAGAATATATTTAGTTGAGGTCTGTCAGTTTGTGAGGTATGTCCATGGTAACAGTTTGTTTTAATCTGTGTCATGTAATGGCAACACATCGGCATTGTGGCTGCCAGGAGCAGTTTGTCTAGATATGCCACATTTTTAGCAAACTTTTTTTGATTTTGGCCATTTTCTATTATATCATTTAACTGGGTAAAGGATTTTAGTCATTGGACGCCTGAGTGTGAAGTCATCAGTAAAAAGAAATTGGGCAAATGTTATTGGCAGCTGAACAGCGTCAGAGAAAAACTGATTAATAACATGACTTTTTAACGGTTTGAATAGCCTGGTTCATTTGTTTTGGAGTGGAGGAGGCCTCTGCGTGTCATTTGCGTATGTTTCTTGTTTGTTTCTTTGCCATGTGATATGTGATCTCTGTTCTGTATCTATGACTGATTGACCTGAATGTTTTATGTGTATTATCTCGATGCCCAAGACACATTTCTCCTAAGGGAGACAATAAAGCTCTATCTTATCTTATCTTATTTAGCTCCAAGTAAAAACCTCCAGATGCATCAACACTGACGAATCAAAACCTGGAGGAGGTTAACTACAAGGAAAGATTCCTGTGATCCCACGCTACGGAGATGAAGGTTTGTGAAGATGTGACAACCTGCTAAAGATGAAAGTACTCCTGAGAAGACACAGAGGAGATAGTTTGTAACACAGTAGGTGTTTTGTTTGTGTTTAAGATGAAATTAGAGAGATAAGTAAATACCCCTAGTATAAAAGAGAAGGCTACAGGTGGTGTGTTTCTCTCTAATAAAAGTCAACTTTGTAATGTTGTTGTATGAATCAGATAATATCATTTATATTATTGAGGATTTGCTTTTGTATCCTTGCTTCTGAGTCCAGCCTTACTGAGGTTTAACAACGTGGATCTCACTAAAGGTATTCTGATTCTCAAAGTGTATTCATTGAGCATTTAGCACCCTCTAGTGGTTAAAAAACACTGTCATTTTGACTGTATAACCTGAGGCCTGTACTACGAAGCCGGTTCAACCTAACCTGGATATGTTTGAGTTACCCGGTTTAGCTAATCCAAAACAAACGCGCTCTCGCTAAACTGTCCTACGACGCTGGTTATCAACTCGTTAACTCAAGCCAGCCGTACCCTATCTATTTAGGTGCACGTTCACATAAAAGGGGTGGTATTTGGAGCATTCGACCAATCACAAACATGGAGAAGCATACTGTCATACTTCCTGAATGGAAAGTCAACTATAATATTAGACAAATATGAAGAAGTTAAACTTTAAACATCCATGACTTAAACACTTTCTCCAGGATCAAAGCCACAGAGCTGCACCTGCAAGGTGAATACAGCTGGTAAAAGAAAAAGTGTTTGAATGCGTACATTGACAGGTTTATGATATCACTGCCCCGTCTAAAACACGATCTGACTTTAATTACATTTGACTCGAGTGTTTCGTCAACTTAATGTGTTGCTTACAATAATACTTCTGCATACAGTATGTGACACTGTGAGTGTTGCACGGCCAGATACGGCTCAGCTGACTCAGATAAGGAAATATAATATGATACATTATGATGTGATATGATATGAATGATAATGGCCCATGGGACACATCGATGTCTGCACTCACAGTGCCGCAGACTGTACGTAATGTTACTTTGATCCAGTTACTTATGTTGTGATCTGACTACTTTTAAATCCAGACTAAAGACTTTTCGCCGCCGCTTTTAATTGAACTATTCACATCTTAAACTGCACTGTAACTTTTAACTTGCATTTTTTCTTTTAATTTTTCTTTTATTATCTTTTCTTTTTAATGACTGATTTTAAATGCCATTTTCTTAATGTCTTTCGTTTTTTGTAAAGGACTTTGGATTGCCTTGTGTTGAAAAGTGCTATATAAATAAACTTGCCTTGTGGCAGATATTTAAGTAAGCTTTCTTAACGCTAATGTTATAATAGTCAGATTGCTCTGAAGATGGAGGTGATATTCTATTAATGTTCACGTTCACACAGTCAGTTGATTTTTGCCGGCCGTCTTTCCTGCAACGGCAGTTTTTCTGTATTTCCTCTATCCTGTAATATGACTTGATCGCTTTAAACTCCGCACACTGAGCTCTGATTGGTCAGCAGGCGGTGCTTTCACTGAGTTGATCTCTTATCCCGGAACCTAACCTGCTCCAGACCAGGCTAGCCGTTCAGCATAAGTTACCATGGAGATCTAGCCTGCTAAAAAGAGAACCAGCGTCGTAAGACCGGAAACCCAGAGTTTTCCCTGAAGTTAGCCAGCTAAGCGAAAATCCGGCTTCGTAGTACAGTCCTCTGCTCTTTGAAGTGGAGGCTCCGAGTGGACATGTTTTTATTAGAATAACACTACATGTTATATATGCTGTTTGAAAATATCTTAATTGAGTTCTCTCTATTAACCTCTAAGGTCAAGATACATCTGTGGTCACCCTAATAACATACTTATATAATAAAGACACATATTTAGTTCGAGCATCATCAGATGTATGTGTATGTCTCACCTATGCCGTGGAGGATTCTAGCAACAGCTCTTCCAGAAAACTTCTCATCACTCCGGTTGGAGAGAAAACTTCTGATGTCCGCTCTGATCTGATTCTCCCAGTCTGAAAACTACAAACACACAAAAATAACAAGTAATAAGTAATCCTCAACATCCAGAACATTTAAAGACACTAATTCAGCCGATAACTCCTGATAACCCTCCTGTGTATTTACCTTATATTTTTCGAGCTCCTCGATGTACACCGGTGCGAGCATCTGGCTTAGGTCCCGCCTCGTGTCAAAGTAATCGGACAGAAGGTCTTTCAGCCTCAGACTGCGACTCTCATCCAAGTCGTCGACACAGGACGATGCACTCGGAAATGCAACACTGCAACACAGCGCACACACACACACACACCATTAGACACACACACACACAAGGTAAAGTAGAGAAGTGAACAGACAGAGAGAACACACACACATAGTTGTACATGTGAGAAAAATAATTGCCCTTTTATACAGTCCCATCTTATTATTTGGACATTTTGCAGGACTCTCTAAAGCAGGGCTTCTCAAACTCCGGACCGAACTGCAAATCAATTCGGACCGAACCCTGTGTCCCATTAGAAGAAAAAAATATTATACAAAATAAAAAAATAAAAACGTCCTGATTCTGATGTAAATTAATGTAGGGTTGTGCAATTAATCGTATTTTAATCGCGATTACGATTATGGCTTGCGACGATTATGAAAACAGCATAATTGACAAAATACGATTATTTTGCTGGGTGTGCTTTCGCCCCTCCCTAAAAGCCCACTTGGCCACGTGGGAGTGACATGTGTTGTGAGTGTTCAGCACGAGCGAAGATGTCAGAACAAGAGCAGCAACTCGTTAAAAAGAAGGGTAAAACTATTTCCACTATTTGCCATTACATTTCACATCGCTAAAGATATGTGCTCAGTTAGCACTGTTAGCAACCAGCAGGGTTCTTACACCTTTTCCAAAGTCAAATTCAAGCACTTTTCAAGCATTTTCAAGGTGCATTTTCCAGCTTTTCAAGCATCTTACAGCTGTTGTAAATTACATATTTATATACACATACTCAAATGATTATTTCCCTACCTCACATTAAATCAGATGTTCTTTATGCTATAAACAACCAAATGTGTGTTTCGTGATAGCATTCTACACGAGGATGAAAAATTAAAGAAAAGAAAACTAAGTTTAATATTTCAAAATTAGTGATCTGTACGTAGACTGGGCCTCCCATATAACCTGGCTGAGCCGATATACAACAATCAGCCAAATAACTTTTCAATACATTATTGATTCATTGTTGGTAGTGAACGCAAGTCAGAGGTACATGGTGTACTTCTACTCCACTGCAGTTCAGAGGTACATGGTGTACTTCTACTCCACTACAGTTCAGAGGTACATGGTGTACTTCTACTTCTCTACAGTTCAGAGGTACATGGTGTACTTCTACTGCACAACAGTTCAGAGGTACATGGTGTACTTCTACTCCACTACAGTTCAGAGGTACATGGTGTACTTCTACTCCACTACAGTTCAGAGGTACATGGTGTACTTCTACTGCACTACATGTATTTAACACCTTTAGTTACTTCACAGATCTGGATGAATGATGTGAAATATAATCAAGTGTTGAATCAGACTTTAGTTCCACCTGGAGTAAATCCACAAGCTCCCCTGCAGTATACAAAGTCATTCAAACTAGCTGCACCTTTACCAGCTCTGAGAACACTTTCATGATCAATCTTTATAAAACATATCATATATATTATTCTGAAATGGACCAATCTGCACAATGACTACTTTTACTGTCGCTACTTTCGCTATATTTTGATGAGAATACTTTTCTATTTTCACTTGAGGAACATTTTGAATGCAGGACTTTTACTGTTCTACTTTTACTAAGTACAAGATCTGAGTACTTCTACTTTTACTCAAGTACAAGATCTGAGTACTTCTACTTTTACTAAGCACAATATCTGAGTACTTCTACTTTTACTCAAGTACAAGATCTGAGTACTTCTACTTTTACTCAAGTACAAGATCTGAGTACTTCTACTTTTACTCAAGTACAATATCTGAGTACTTCTACTTTTACTAAGTACAATATCTGAGTACTTCTACTTTTACTAAGTACAAGATCTGAGTACTTATAATTTCACTACAAGATCTGAGTACTTCTACTTTTACTCAAGTACAAGATCTGAGTACTTCTACTTTTACTCAAGTACAAGATCTGAGTACTTCTACTTTTACTAAGTACAAGATCTGAGTACTTATAATTTCACTACAAGATCTGAGTACTTCTACTTTTACTCAAGTACAAGATCTGAGTACTTCTACTTTTACTCAAACAATATCTGAGTACTTGTACTTTTACTCAAGTACAAGATCTGAGTACTTCTACTTTTACTCAAGTACAAGATATGAGTACTTCTACTTTTACTCAAGAACAAGATCTGAGTACTTCTACTTTTACACAAGTACAAGACCTGAGTACTTCTACTTTTACTCAAGTACACGATCTGAGTACTTCTACTTTTATTCAAGTACAAGATCTGAGTACTTCTACTTTTACTAAGTACAAGATCTGAGTACTTATAATTTCACTACAAGATCTGAGTACTTCTACTTTTACTCAAGTACAAGATCTGAGTACTTGTACTTTTACTCAAACAATATCTGAGTACTTGTACTTTTACTCAAGTACAAGATCTGAGTACTTCTACTTTTACTCAAGTACAAGATCTGAGTACTTCTACTTTTACTCAAGAACAAGATCTGAGTACTTCTACTTTTACACAAGTACAAGACCTGAGTACTTCTACTTTTACTCAAGTACACGATCTGAGTACTTCTACTTTTACTCAAGTACAAGATCTGAGTACTTCTACTTTTACTAAGTACAAGATCTGAGTACTTATAATTTCACTACAAGATCTGAGTACTTCTACTTTTACTCAAGTACAAGATCTGAGTACTTGTACTTTTACTCAAACAATATCTGAGTACTTGTACTTTTACTCAAACAATATCTGAGTACTTGTACTTTTACTCAAGTACAACATCTGAGTACTTATTCCACCTCTGGTAGCGTATTAGCCTGAATTGTAGCCACAAAATCACGCAGAGCTGCATAAAAATAGACTCACAATGGTAACAAGTGGAAAATAATATTTACAAATGTGTACAATGATTTTAGGTAATGTTGACTACTCAAGACTCCTGACTTATACATCTCCAAAGGAAGACTGTGTTCATTCTACAATTACATGGGATTAAAACAAAATGTAGTTTTACTTGTATAATACTTCAATTTTATATAAAAGACAGTTTATTTTCATCTGTTTTCAAATAAACAAAGTATTGGCTTTCAGAATATTAAACTTGTTTCGGCAAATTCAGATGATAAATACAACTTTGAAGCTTCGGCATAATTACAAGCGGAGAACGGACTAATTTAACGTCACAGCAAGCATAACAACAGCCGGTGTTTCTTGTGAGGTTTTCCCCGGGACACAAACGCAAAAATACACAAACACACTCGCGAGCTTCCCCGAGACCAGTAATACAAACGAAAATGTGTCTTCGGGTCAATGTGACTGATTTCGATAGAGCAAGTCACATGTGGTTTAGGCATACTACCAGTAGAAATACATTGCTTTCAAAATCGCTCTGTGTCGAATCAATAGATTATATTTCATGACTATAACACGAAATGCCGTGAGAGCTTCATCCTCTGAACACCACACGATGGCGACTGTAACGCACATATTAATATAGGTACGCTCCTCTGAAATGATTGTCCCCTGCAATTATTATTATCCCTCATGGAGTTCGCTATTCAGCTTGCTAACGTTAGCTTAAACAAATGTAACATGCAACGTTAGCCTAATCTAAAATGCTCTTCTACGGCGTACCCTTCATGTTGCTCGTCAGCGCAGACTCTCGCATCGTTATTTGTTGCAAACTTTGCAGGAGGCTACAAGCTCTTAGCCATGGCTTGTATTGGTCTTCTGCTAGCCAACGCTCGTTGAAACGGCAACCTCCTGGCACACTGTCATCTATCACTCTCATCAGAATGCCCAGGTCACACGTAACACAAACACTTGCAGGTCGCGCGCAGAGCGCGGGAAGGCCGCAGCGGAGCTGTTTTATGTAGAAGCGAAGCAATTCTTTTCTTTTAATCTAAAAAGCGAACTATTCAGTCAGACAGCAATTTTTTGTAAAAGTAAAGCATTTACACTTTATCTCAATTTCAAGCACCATTCCCAAAATTCAAGCACTTTCCCAACCTTGAAAACAACACGTCAAATTTCAAGCATTTTCAAGGATTTCAAGCACCCGTACGAACCCTGAACCAGGCATAGGCGGAGCGTGAGGCTCAGGTTTGGGAAGGCTAACCCCTAGTTTCCACCGGGTCCGTCTGCGGCGCGTTACGGGCGCGCCGCGGTTTTGGTCCGGCCTCCTCCGGCGTCATACCCTACCGGGCGCGTTTCACGCGCGTTTCAGAAGCATTCGGAAGCGGAGCGTCGTGCATGCCGGCTCGCAGTTTCAGTTGATTTGAGCATATTTCCTGGACAGACTTTGCACAGACAAAGGTAATAATAAGTGTAATATCCCAGTTATAAACGACATGAATCAAAGATGTGTTGCTGTATTTTAGTGGTTAAATCATCATAATTATTCTATATATAGGCTAATTTACACAGTGCCTGTAAACCGGAGGAGAACGCTGGCATTTCTCCTCCTACTTGAACGACTACGGAGGGATAGGGTCTGCAAAATGAGTTTGCGTGTGTATATATATATGCTATATATGCTCTGAATGTTCCACTTCCTGCCTGCCCGACATTACCTTACGGCTGCGACGCGTCGAAAAATAGACTTCAATCCTATTTCGAGCGGTGGAAACTAGGGGTAAATCACTTTTTTTTACCCGACGCTGCCCGCCTCCGGCGTCTATAGAAAAGTAAAACCACTGTTCTGACGCTTTTAAAGCAACTTCGAGATGTTAACAGTATCAGGGGCACGCAGGCCATGGTGGCCGTAGGACGTACAATTATTTTCGGGGCTTCACGGCCTGACCGGCCATCATGAAAATCCTACCCTGGTGCACTCGCAGCACTCACATTCTATGACTGAGTGACTCTCTGTATCACGATAGATATGATATCTCTGAAAAGGCATATCGTGGAGACCTAATATCGTCATTTATCCGGACCAGTGACCTTTTATCAAATTCACAAGTGGACCTTTCATAAAAAGGTTTGTGTACCCCTGCCCTAAAGCATTTGCCAGCTTTTAAAAGGTTTAGGTGTCAAAGTGACATTGTAAGGTACTCACAGACTTCATACCAACCTTTATAAACCTATATAACAAGTATGAGTCATAAGGAACAACACAGTCAAACAATATCTAGCATTATTTCATCATGAATTATATTTTGAATGATCCACTGATGGATAGGGTTTTATAAAATCAAATTTAAAAAAATGAGCATCTTTGATCACAATTTCAGATGAATTTACTTCTGATATTTGTCGATGCAATCTGGGAACAAAGCAGGCAAATATTACAGTGAGGAAGGAGAATAACGATTGATCTTTCAGCTTTCTCAAAACAATTTTAAGGCTGTGAAAAACACCTTTGTGAGTTTCTATAATACATTTATCTTGAGGGTAATAAGCAGCTGTGGTGTATGCGTTTACCTTTTGAAGGCCTTGAAGGAGGAGGTGAGCTGGTAGATCTGCGTCTTCTCCTGGTTCTGGACTCGATTATAGAGGAACTGACACACTCTGTCCATCTCCTCGTCGCTGAGGTCGCCAAAGGATCGGAAGTAGAACGATATGGAAGACAATTCAACGCTGACACCGCTACGGCCTCCAACTGAAACACAAATGTTTTGTTTAATATATATTTAATATTTGTACACAAATACACGTTTTCTGCACACGGTAGACAAGATTAAAAGCAGACGATATTTGATTGAGAGCGGTTCAACTACTCGTGTTTGATTTACTAATCTTCACCAGTGCATTCTTATTTGATTTTATTCAACAGTGACGTATTCTTCTTGCCATAGGTTTTGCTTTTATGTGATGGTGGATACTTGCTTAGAACTGTGCAAACCAATATCTACCCCGAGGAGAAAACATACCAGACAAGAGAACAGACCCAGAAAGTGTGTATTAGTGCCATCACATACCAGAGGACCACTGCAGCTGTCGGAGTCCTCTCTTCACAAGAGATAGCTGCCATCCCATAGTGTCTGCAACCTCCACGACATCAAACTCCAGCTGATCACACGTCTCCACTCGCTCGCCCGCCATCCGCCTTCTGGCCAACACCACAGCAATGGGCGGGCAACTGTGACACATCAAAAAGGAAGTAAATAATGTAAAACGGGACAACTCAGCACAGTATATCTCTGAAAATAGCTGACAGTTAAATGTATTTATATTTATATAAACATTAGAATATACTAAGGAATGACAAGTCATACATTTTAGTGAGTTTCTGGAGTTGTTTGGGTCCACTATAGCAGCCGATTTTACACACAGACAGCGTGGGGTGGAGCAGCTCCACAAAGCGCTGGGGGTGCAGCTCCAGATAGCAGAGCAGCGTTTCTACACCTGGAACACACAAAGGAGAAAGACAAAGAATCTTTTTCTTATCGTTTCTCTAATCACTTTTTTTTCCTTTCTCTGCATTTGGAGCCCCTTGCCTACTTACAACTACATATTTGCTCTGAATGTTTTGTATAAATATATCCGTCTCTCTACAGGGTACATGCAGGAATCCTGAAGTCAAATGTAAGGCCTTTTAAGACCCTTTCCATACATTTTAAGACCTCATTGCTACTTCCAGTTTTAACCGGTTACATTGGCGACACACTTTACCCCACATGTACTATATACAGTATTGATTGTCCTTCCTCCTTATCTTCCAACCAATTGGACGCAAACTTGCATGTCCCCATAACGATGTTGTTTAACAACCGGCGTAAACGGGCCTTCGCGCGCTATCAAGCAGTGAGCGTGCGCTGTCCTGTTCAGATGGGATGCCATAAATAAACTACACAGAATCACACTACACACCTAGGCAATGATTACTTTCAGGCAGACTGTAGAATACAACCTCTTTGGACCATTTATATACTTATTGAAAACAAGCTACAAAATGTAATACCTTGGAAAATGCCGTTTAATACTTTTTAAAAGCCTTCATTTTGGCTTAATTGATTTGATCAACTTTTAATACTTTTTAAGACCCCGTGTACAACTACGTTTCTCTGAATGTTTTGTATGAATATATCCGTCTTCCTAAACATCAGTTGATTGTTGGAATCTTAACTCGTGTACTTGCCCTGTGTGCCCTGCTTCCACTCACCTTCCTCTGTGACGTCCAGAGCCTCCACAGTTGCTTCCATGGGAATCGCTCTCTCATGCGTGTGACAGACCCGCTCTTTGGGCCAATCAATGCTCTCCTCTTCCTGGTCCTTTAGCCAATCAGCTTCTTGCGACTCCCCATCCTTCGGCTTTAGCGAACCCTCGGCTTCTTCATGTTTAACTCTCTGCTCTTCCAGCTGCATTTCCTTTCCTTCATCTTTACAGTCTTGGAGAGAGAGCTCTGCTGCCTCTGGATGTGACGACTCCTTGTAATAAAAACATAGCATTCACTCCTTTTGTCCAAAATATTTGTTTCCTATATGAATAACTTTATAAAATGTGTGCTCGCTGGAAAACAATCTCTTCAATTTCCTTTCTTGCAGGTTTTGACTGTTGGGCAAAGGAGTGAAGAAGAAAGAGTATGAATACAGTACATGATAACCCTTGTTCTTTATTACCTGTGCAGTTGACGGTTCTGGTGAGTCTGTATGTTCCACATCCTGCTGAGTGGGAGCGCTCAGGTTCTCTTGATCGCACATATCCATCATTTCCATCATCTCCTTATCTTCCATGTCCTTTTACACACAGATAGTTTTCACTTAGCAGCTTTATCTTTATTTGTACTGTATTTAGAACACACACACACACACACACACACACACACACACACACACACACACACACACACACACACACACACACACACACACACACACACACACACACACACACACACACACACACACACACACACACACACACACACACACACACACACACACACACACACACACACACACACACACACACACACACACACACACACACACACACACACACACACACACACACACACACACACACACACACACACACACACACACACTACCTGTTCAAGCGCCAGTTGTTTCTGGTGAAGCTGTTTACATTTACATGGAGGGAAAACTTTCTGGACCAGTTTCTTTACTGTGAAGTAGTCCACCGTGTCCGAGTGTATATGCCGACGGAGCTCATGGAGGTCCTCCCCCTACACACACACACACACACATTAATTTATGCTTCAAATGTACAGTGTAAGTGACTTTAACAAGAAGGCCATCATAGAGTCACACAGTTATTGACAGTGTTACCCCAGGGTTCAGAAAGAGGTGACAGTGTGCGGGCTCTCCATCTCTTCCTGCCCTCCCGATCTCCTGGACGTAGCTCTCAAAGCTCTGAAAAAAAACATTAACCAATAAGAGAATACTGATTAAGACGAGACTTTTGGACTCAGAGTTTCTTTGCTGTTGTATTATCTGGGTAAATCTATCAGATGAAAGTACCTCCTATGCATATTCACATTTGAAACGGGTGAAAAACCGGTCTTTGGAATGTATTTCTTGACATGACAGCTGGGCAATCCCTGTCTGATAATGAAGATCTATATAACATGATCAATGTTGGGGAATCATTTGCTTAGGTATTCAACCTTTGACACAGTTCATCGTTTTCTCTTTCTTCTGTCTCTTTTCCCGTGACATAGGTCTACGGCCTTGGGTATTGCTGCTATCTCTCTTAAGGAGGGGCAGCTTGGGCGCATTGTTGTTGCCAGCTTATGACCGAGCACACACTGACATGAGATAGTTTACTGTTCAGGGACATCTAGAAGCCTTTCTTTTTAGGAACGTAGGTTCCCTGGCGCACGTTCTTTTCTATGGACGACAGCTCTAGTTAGATTCAGGGTCCATATTTGTTTAGTCTCGCTGATAAAGAATGTTGATTATTACACTCCGAACTGTAAAACCTGGAACTACAGAAGAGTTCTTTTGTGGCATCTCAACCGTGTGGTCAAACCGTGGACGTGACATGTCGTGTGAATTCTCCGGCCGAAGCTCCAAATAAACCGTCAGTGTTTGCCATCAAAGCTCCAGCTCTCCTCGTGTCTCTCTGAGTCCTGACTCCAGTTGCTTCCCCCACAATCAAAAAAGGTTCGCTCTTGACCACATAAATGATTAATGTATTCACACCTGATACAATTGCAGATAATATGTAGAAGTTGCAACGTGATCACATAACATTTGAAAAGCTTTTGTTTTTTTAATAAATAAGATCACTACCCACTTTAGGCATGTTGTAGTGGATGATGCCGCGGACGTCAGGCTTATCCAGGCCCATGCCAAACGCCACAGTGGCCACCACGAGTCGGAGCTCCCCGCACATGAAGTTGTTCTGGACGCGACGGCGCTCTGAAGAGGACAAGCCGGCATGGTACGACTCCGCCTGCCATTTCAGAGGTTTACGAATCTTCTTCCTTGCTAAATGGAAGATGGAAGATGCACCAAGTCAAAGAGGGTGCTGCTTTTTGAAGGATGTAATGTATGATTGAAATCTAGCATATTTGATTACACCTCTGCCCCGACCATTATCCCCTCTCTCGGCATTAGATATAAATAAGTTATTATTTTCTAAAATAAGTATTATTCCATCCTTACCCAAGTCTTTCTTTTTCTGTCCTATAGGGTTGTATTCTGCCCGACTGTTGCTGTTTATATTTTTGTTTTCTTTCAGGATCACTCCTTGCAGGCAGGTCCTGAGCAGCGCTGAAATGCGACTGGTCTCCTCTCTTCGAGTACAGTAGACGATGATGGAGTCCAGACAACCAAAACGATCTCCTTTCAGCAAGGACACTAAAGCCTTTATACAAAAAGACAGGAAAGACAAAGATAAACATGAAAAGAAAGTTATTTTTTTGTGATCAAATTTGTATTGATGTTAATACGACATGTACAACTACAACATTTTTTTTTTCTCTCTTAAATGAAATAACTGAAAGTACACAAGAGAAACAAAATGAGATAAAAATAATTACTTATTACTTAATTACTTATACAAAATGCAGAATTCAGAAAACACATGACAACGAAAATAAAATAAAATAAACCAAACCCTCCCTCCCAAACATATAAACACACACAGACAAAGACACACACACATATAAGGTGTTCGCTGTTGGGTGCCAGCACTCCATCAGCGCCATCAGACAGGAGTGTATACCATCACTAACACACACACACTAGGGCTGAACGATTCATCGATTTTAAATCGAAATCGCGATTTTAAATGATGCGATTGTGAAATCGCATCATGTGCTCCACATGTACCAGCCATTGTTAATCAATCAGAAGTGGCCCATGATAGAAGGTGATAGACAGATTGATCCAATCACCTGCCAAGTGCTTCTGAAAGTGCCTGCCCTTTCCAAATGGCTTCCAATGGAGCTTTAGATGGTTTGGTGAAACAAACCATCTGGGTCAGGTTAGTACTGCTCCATCACATGTTTCTATTACAGGGTGAATCTTAAACTGAAGCTTGACTTTAAAGCAACCCAACGGAAGTTTCATGTAAGTTTAGTTTTTTCACTTGTAGCTCGGGCTGCGGGGTGCTAGAGACTGGAGTACGTTGATACGACCTTCCTAGCCGGAGATATGCCCGCATTTTACAATAAACTTACGTTGGGTCGCTTAAAAACAAATATCGCAATCAGATTTTTCCCCAAACTCGTGCAGCACACGCACACACACACACAGGTCGCAATTGAAAAGGCCGTGGATTATGGAAAGGGAGAAATCATTCTAAAAGATCTTTGAAGGAATCGACTGCAGAGCGCCAATTGTTTATATTAGTGTCATTTGTCCCATTTATTCGGGCAGTTGACAACTCTAGATACACAACATCCAGAGATGCAAGGACCCAGTGTCTGAAGGTGAGGGAATTAGGAGGCTTCCATCGAACCGCAACCATCTTTTTTGCAGCTGTTAGGCCAGCAAGATGCGCATCTTAAGCTTGGTGATATTGAGCTTTGACAGATCATTCAATAGTAGGGCGGGTGCAGTCACCGGCACTGTCACTGAGAGCACATGTGACATGCCAGAAGCCACTTTAGTCCAGAATAGAGCGACTGGGGGACAGTCCCACATCATGTGCATAAACGCGCCAGGGGACTTCATAGTGCATAAACTACATGAGGGATCGTCTATCATTTTCATACAGTGAAGTTTACGCGGGGTAAGATATGTTCTGTGGACATAGTTAAAGTTGATCTGTTGGTGATCGGGATTCCAAGAAGCTTCTTTTATGCTTGACCAAACACCCTCCAAACTGAAATCAGGGTCTAAAACTGGGCAGTCACGTCTCCATACTCTGTCCAGCTGTAGGTTATCGTAGGAAGTCTCCAGAAAGAAATTATACAGTGTAGACTGTAGACAGTACGCCATACCCCTGTTTTTCCCTACTACAGTAAACAACTTATAAAGAGGATGAACGGGTATAGGTTGTTGCCATGGGACACCATGTGCCTTGAGAGCAGATCTGAGCTGCAAATAGAAGAAAAACGAGCTACCTGGCAGATTGAACGAACTCTTAATTTCTTGAAAGGAACACAAGCTCGTTATCATAAATGTCACTCAAGTGGTGAATACTGCTGTTGCTCCAATGAGAGGATGAGACAGGTCTCCCACCAATTAGCAGACCTTTAGTATCAAATATAGGAGAAAGTGTGTGCCACTTGCAGGAAATCTTACATTGTGATTCAGCTGTGCGCCATATCTTGATGAGATGTGAAACTATAGGGTCAAAGCGTAGTTGACATTGCCTATTTGTTAAATTGGCAAAAAGGATATCCTGCAGGTTCCAAGGTTGTACGATATTTTCCTCTATATTACGCCAAGAAACGGAAGCATTAGGGTTAAGCCACACCAGTAACCGCCAGACCACCACCTTCCCTCCTCCTCTGTATAGTGGATCATTTCAGTCGTGGACGCTTTGAATTCCAGATAAAGCACGAAATAAAATAGTGGATTTTTTTCCAATAGTCAACCGGGGGTGAGAGGGGGACCATTGAGCTGACAAAATTAATCCTGGGTAAAATGTTCATTTTGACTACCCGAAGATTGTTCGGAAGGCTAGTCCATCTTTCCAAATCCATCTTAATCCTGTTCCATGCTTCAGAGTAATTATATGTTACAATACGATTTAAAGATGGGAACATTTATATCCCAAGATATTTAAAGTGCTGGACAACTGGGACATTGGGTGGAAATTGAAGCATTTTAGCTGACTCATTAAGGGGTAAGAGGGCGGATTTAGACCAATTAATCCTAAAGCCAGAGAGACAACCAAACTCCTCACAAATAGATAACAATACAGACATAGATTGAGTCGGTTTCTCCATGAAAACCAGAATATCATCTGCGTATAGCGCCACCTGATGGTGAGTGTCACGAACGGGATTGACGTATCATTTGGGCTAGAGGTTCAAGGGAGAGTAACGCAGATGATAATTGGTCAGTGAGCACCAGAGCTGCGGGATTAGAGTACAGCACCTTAACCATATGTATAAAGCCATTACCAAAACCCATTTTCTCCAGCACAGACCACAGAAAGGACCACTCTAGTCTGTCAAAGGCTTTCATTGCATCAAGACAGCACCGCTGCCGGGTCTTTTTTGTCTACTGAAGAATCTATTATATGGAGAAGACGTCTAACATTATCAGCAGCTAGCCTTGACTTTATAAACCCAGTCTGATCACAGTTAACTAAAGTTGGCATATAATCCTGAATGCGCCTGGCAAGCACTTTTGCAAATATTTTTAGATCCGAATTTAATAAACTTAGAGGCCTGTAACTAGCACAATCTGTCGGGTCCTTATCCTTCTTTAAGAGCAAGGAAATCAAGGCTATGTTCACGTCCCTCGAAAAACTGCCTTTATCTATCGAATACATTATCATATCCAAAAGTAGTGGACCCAGTTTATCCCAAAATGCTACATAAAATTCGGGAGGTATCCCATCTAAACCTGGTGATTTGTTTCGTTGCATGTTGCGTTCTGCATCTTTTAATTCCTCTAAGGAAATGGGATCATCAAGATGGGTGGAATCAGTGACTGCAAGCTGTGGTAAGTCTAGCTGACCGAGAAAGGCGTCACATCTATTCTTGTCCAACTGAACTTGTCTGACTTATATAAATTGGAATAAAAGGTTTGAAAACTCTCATTTATTTGCTTTGGCTCAGTTGTGACATTACCATTCAAAGATTGAATGGAGGGAATATCTGCAAAGTGCTCACTAGACCTGATTTTTATTCAGCATTCCATAATATTCTTGGGTCCTCAACTGAACCTATATTTAATAGGGATGTAACGATATACCGAATATCGCGGTAAATAAACGTCCCAATACCGTCGTGAGACTGACAAAATCTACCGGGATTTTTTTTTTAATTAATTTTTTTTTTTTAAATAGATTTAGTTTTAAACACTTTTTTTTAGTTTTAAAGCTTTATTTAACCAGGTGGTCCCATTGAGATCATCGATCTCTTTTTCAAGAGAGACCTGTCCAACATGGCAGCAAGTAGGTTACAACATGAACATAAAACAACAGAACACAAAAAGACATCGTATTTACAGTGCTACATTTACACACCTTGAGACATTGACAAGTACCAACGGTATATTTATATCTCTGTCAATAAGCCTCACCTTCTTGGCAAAAACTGTATTGTTTTTGAAGTGGTGGAGAGACAATGCACAGTTTGACCCACTGCTGTCACCCATGGCCAAAGCATATCTCTCCGTCCCACTGAGGTGGCGTTAGACTTTTTCGCTGTCCGTCATTTTGACAGACAGGATCGTAAAATGTCCGTCATAATCCCTTATTACCCGTCGGGTCTGAACTGTTCACAAGAGAGCACGCTCGTGAACTGTCAAGCACCTTCGCGGGAGCGCACACAGCGTAAAGCAAAACCTCCCAGACCTGTGTTGATCTGTACGGCAAAGTACGGTTTGGAAACTATATCATTTCCTTTTGGAGGGCATGCATAACACGGCATAACACCAGAGCCTCGCTGCGGGGAAACGTTGGCGCTGTTCCGAGTTTGTTCTAATCTGTCAAAATGACAGACTGCTTTCAGATTTTTCCGTCATTGATAAATAAAATATTCGGTTAACGCGACCACTGCTGTCCCAGCAACATCAGTACAAAGCGAGAGAGTTTTTTCCAGAGCAGGGGATATTGTAAATGCCCAAACATCCTAACATTCCTAAAAACCTGTCTGATGATGCTGAGTGAGTGACTAGTGAGTTTGAGTTGCAAGGTCTGATTATTAAATGTCCTTGTTTATTTGTGAGATGCAGTGGCACAAAGAAAATGCCTACTTTGTTTGGTAGTACTATAGGTACAAAAACACTGGTTTTCTTATTCCAGTCTGTTACTGTCACTTTGTTTTTGACACTTTAAAATACTGCTATCCTACTAAAATGCTGTACAAATCAGATTTATTATGTAATAAAGAAACATTTTCCGAGTAAAAAATGTTTTGATTGAAATTTATTTTATTCTTTATTATTCAATATCGCGATAAATATCGTACCGTGGACTTGTTATCGCGATATTATCGTACCGTGAGTTTTTGGTATCGTTACATCCCTAATATTTAAGTCAAGAAATTCTTCCAATTGTGTCAGGAATTGTTCTTTATATTTTCCATTTCCTGGTAAAGTGGAATTGAGGCGCCATCTAGTGGCGCGCTTGGATAAATTGCCCAGAGTCGCACAACAGAGTACTCCCTTGTGGTCTGAGAGGGCAATAGGAAGCAACATTACATTATCGACTTTCTGGAAAAGTTGTGGAGAGGTAAAAAGATAATCTATCCTAGAAAAAGATTTGTGTCTGGATTTGTGTCTGGCCGTTCAAATTACCTCTAGATACAATGGCTACTCCTTTGGTTTTGGAGTTAGCTGAAGAGGATGCAATAGTGTGATAGAATTTATTAGCAATACGGCCGGAATCTTTACTCAGCAGGTGCGTCTCTTGTAATTTTACGGCGATGTAACATAGTCAACACACTAGCTCGCTTGTGAGGTGCATTCAACCCATCACAGTTCCACACAAGAATAGATAAGTCACCCATTGGGCTGCACTGCTCTGGAAGATGTCAACAATAAGCTGAGTGGAACGTCAGATGATAAACAACCATATTTACTAAACCTGTAAACGAGACCAAAATAAAATGGAGTCCCTCCCCACATAAGCAATCCGAGAACATGTAAGCGTTTCCCATAACTGGACAAAGACACAAACAAGACAGTCCCCCATACATTTCCCCGGTAACAAAAACAAGATACAGAAAAATAAAGATTAAAGACGATACATAAAATAACTAAACAGTACATTAAACGGATATTCCTAAATTGATCCGTGATATGATTGGATATGGGGCTGCAAAAGGATTATACCTACCCTTCAACCCAGTACTTAAAGCTTACTAAACCGTTGTTAAGAGACTAAATGAAATATCCTAAGGCAACAATGAGCTTAGTTATTAGAAGAAAAGAGAGCAAAAAACGTAAATAGGTAACATCATAGCATACACTGTTCCGATAACCAACGCACATCTTACCGGCCATTGTCCATTCACATCCGGCATGCACAGCGGATCCGCCGAGATATAGATCAAAACAAAAAGCCGGCTTGTATTAAAGTCCAGAGTCTATTACGTGGTGTGGGATCCAAAAATCAAGCAGTAGGCTCGCAAGTTAGTCTGATCAGCCAAACAATGATAAACAACTATCCGTCCCCAGATGAGTCCAGCGTCAGACAGAAACAAATAAAAAGAAGCCTGCAGAAATAATCCAAAACTCTGTAAGAGATCCCAGACCACGCAAAGCAGTGGGCATTTAATCTAAAACAGCGACGCTATATAGTCCAGCAGGTTCCAAAAGACCGCTATTCGCCGTCAGACGAGCGCCCAGGTCCCGGGTCCTGCACTCCTGGTATGGAGACGATGAAGTCTTCGGCATGTCCCGGGGAATGAAATGTCTTAACTTGACCAGCTCCCTTGACCTTCAGTGTAGCGGGGTAAAGGAGGACAAATTCCACCCCTTTGGCACGGGCGGTATCCATTGCCCGGGAGAAAGCCTGACGACGGTTAACAGTGTAGCTGCTGTAGTCAGGGGAGAAGCGAATCCTCCGTCCATCAATCGTGAGCGGCGCTTTCTTTGCGGCACGGAGTATGTCTTGGCGGGTGGTATAACGGAGAACGTGAAAATCAAAGTGCGGGTAGCGCCCACCTGCTTCTTCCTGTCGTCGCTGTAGATACGATGAGCTCGCATTAACTCGCCCTTCAGATTACCTAAGGAGGGGAACCACTTTGGAAGCGAGTGTGTCAGAAATTGTATGGCGTTAGACCCTTCAAGTCCTTCCGCTAGCCCAGTTATACGGACGTTGCATCTTCTGCTCCGGTCCTCCATGTCTGCTAGCTTGAGCTGCATCATGTCCAGCGTATCCTCGTGGGTGGCTAGCATACCCACATTTTTCACCACATCCAACCGTATCTTGCCCAACTCTGCCTTAACGCTTCTCAAGCACCGTGTCGGCTAACGCCTCCATGTCAGACTTCCCCCTCGTCTCGGGACCCTTTTTAGGCGGCGACTTTTTGCTCGATTTAGACATTGCCTTCGATCAAACACTCATAGAGGCTAAAATATATATTTTTTAAATGGTCTCAACGGTATATATTTACAGAATTAGCATCACTGGGTTGAGCGAGTGTAACCTATGCTGCCATCTTGTCCAGCTGATCACGTGACTCCCCATGAAAAGAAAGTTGAAAATGTCCATAGACAGACAAAGGGACAGATGGAGTTCTGGAAAATATTCTTTCTCCACCGACTACATTTTTAGACAGAGCATCATTTCATATTCCATGCATTGCTGAAAGGCACAAGAAACATGCAACCCTACACACCTGATCTTTTTCTCTATCCATGGACACAGACAGGTGCAGGTTCGGAGGCACTGCCGCAGATCGGACTGCGATGCCGTCTTTATCGTTGATGTTCAGATGTCGTGCGATGTCCATAGCAGTGGAAAGTGTGGCCGTAGCTGTGAGTCCCAGCAAGCACTGCACTCCCAAACGCTCCCTAAGTACCTACAGTACAGACACGCATAGATGATAGCGTTTTTGTAGTTGTATTTTCTTTTACATATAAGGATGTTTTTTAAGTGTGATTGGCAGCTAATAGACTGAGATTCAGGATTGTAACCATCATGTGGAGAAATAACTTTGCTCATAAAAACTACCCTCAATGAGATCTAAAAACAACATACCATCGACTATCCTGATTTGTGAAAATTATATTTTTCTTATGCTCCATTATTGGTTTCAAATTATAAATCCTACTTAAGAGACAAAAGAAGTCCCCGTGGAAAAGTCACTCAAATATCCTTTACACTAATAAATAGTTTTTACACCATATAACACTTTAAGGAATGCTCCAATTTGCTAAGCATTGTCGGTTTTAAATGTGCTCAAATTGGGATGTTGACAACTCCTTAAAGTGTCTGTACCTTATTTACTTTTGGTTGAATTGCTGTCCTTAAAACGAAAGGAATATTTCAACAATGTAATCTATTGCAATATGTTTATTACCATCTTATATTTAGATGTCGTTTTTCCTCAAATGAACTTAAGATGGTTAAAGAGACACTCCACGATGAACCCACCTTACAGAGTCTCAGGTAGCAGGGTCTGAAGTTGTGCGACCACTCTGAGACACAGTGAGCTTCGTCAATACAGGCGAAGGCCACAGGAGGGAGGTCCTGAGCAGAGGGGAGACACCCTGCACCTGAGCCCCCTCCCCCCACCAGAGCCTCCGGGGAGAGCAGCAACACATGCACCTCGCCTGCCTTCACCTGCAGGAACAGAAGAAGGAGTAAAACTTCACATTTTACCATCCACTCAATAAATCAACATTTTGCACACATGTCTGCACAGCCCTCCGCTTTAAAATATAATACACTGTAGTTTGCCATATATACTCATCGTCCTAAGTGTTTTTGCTTTTAAGCTTTCAAGTTTATTTGTATAGTTAAATTAACATTTGGTGTAAAGTCTCTAGCATCCTTTTTTAATGCTAAATTGTTTCTTAAAAATACTTGTTTTTTTATTATCATTATATATTTCTTTTTTTACCTACTTTGCAACTTGTTTTTTTAGATTGTTTATGTTCGCACCACTAGATACCAAAGCAAATTCCTTATGTGTATGTGTAAACGTAACTGGCAATAAACTGGCAAGAAACTCTGATTCTGACTCATTTAGTTTTGGTTTTTTGGCTGGTGAGTGAAATCAACTTTACTAGAAAATTGCACTACGATATGCATTTATTTTAATCACTGTGGATTTGGGAACTGCAATGATTTAACAGGGCATTGATGTACTGGTATTGTGGTGTCTTAAAAGAGGTCAAGTTCGCAGTAAAACTCAAGTTAGCAAGTATCAGGTCCCTGCTTCTCTCACAAGCAGAGTCTTTTTGTTGCTTAATCTATGGTAGGGCTAACCCATACAGTGGTGGGGCTCAAGTCAGTATTTGCAATGTAATTACATACACGCTATATCGCCCCCTTGACAGTGAAACGCCACGCGTGAGGTTTAGATTATTTCCCTGTCTCAATCAGAATGGAACTGTATGAAATAAAACTGCACATTTGACTTGTAGTAAATAAAAAGGGATCACTGTGAAGGTGACGTATCATAGTACACGTTGAAGATCCAATGGGGATACTGAATGGCGGTTCCGATTGATCTCATCAGTAATGCATGACGCAGACCCAACGTTTCGTTGCTCTGATTGGCTGTAGGTCTATTCAAATTGCATTCGGAGGCATTTTGATCTGACCGCGCTGATATTATAACGCCAGAGAATTTCAACACCTTTAGTGTATAAAACTCCCCCACTACTCTTAGACTATTCCTTGCACCCCTCTTCTAGCATAAGCCTGAATGGTCTCAACCATATTGCATCAGTAACGTGCACTTGTTGCTACAGCACGATCAATTTGTGTGTTGTGGACACGACACGTATATTTTCGCAAGCTGTTTTCTCAACATTTAGCTTATTATTTAATTTAATTTGCTTACTTTAACATCATTTTTCGTGGTGGGGCTAAACCATTTCTTGGTATGGCTACCCCAGCCATACCCTGGCGCCGCCACTGCTCACAGGTAACTCTCTGAGCCAAAGATGTTTTTCAGAATTAAATCTTACAATTGCCATGTACCTTTTCTATCGCAGCTTCTCTCTGTTTCTTGCTCATGTTAGAGTGAATACAGGCTGCCTTCAGATTGGCTGGCAGGCCAGACACCTTAATGCAGAGAAAGACATTAACATCAAGATGTGTTGTGTGCATAACTGCTCCAAGGGAGAGGGTACATTCTTGTAATAATGGTCGATTTCTTTAGGTGTTGTCTTTTTGTTGTGGATGCATGTGTGAGAGGACGGCTACCTGGTCATCCATTAGTGAGACTAGAGGGGAAATGACCAAAGTGATGCTATTCGATCGCTTAGCATACATGTAGGCTGGGAGCTGATAGCACAACGATTTACCTATCCCTGTAGACAACACTACCAGGGTAGAGAGACCTGGAGGAAGAAGGGAGACACATTATTACAAAGATCTTAGATGTGTGATTTTATCTGTGTGTACTGTGCATACCTGACAGGATCCTCATGATAGCTTCCGCTTGTCCGGGTCTAAATGACCGATAGCCGAGTTCTTTCAGGGCTTCATACAGCTCAGGAGGCGCTTCTAAACGGACACATATTCCCACAAATGTGTGAGCTTTCGAGCAAATGTTCCGAGTCTATCTTTTATTATGTTGTTTTTAATTACAAGGAACAAAGTAAGGGTTTACCCTGGACTTTCCCATCATCTGTGAGAGGAAACAGTGGTTCCATTGGAGGTGGAACAACGGGACGCTCATAGTCAGGACGAATCACGTTCAGCAACACCTCGTCTTTAGTGTTACCGTCACCCTGCTTATCCTGGGACGGCTGCTCCTCTGCTGCACTGGAAGACGCCGCTGGAACACAGAAACAAAGCAGGATTTAAAACACATGCAACAACAAAAAACACAAAAAAAACATAAGCAGCCGTTTTCTTAAACATTCTAATCCTATTTTTAAAGTTGTATTGTTGTACAAAATTGCAAAACCTAAAAACCCGTAATATAATATTGTATTTTATTGCTGCTAAAGTGATTAAATCACTCGTATGAAAAGATATGGTAGACAAATTGTGTTAAAGGTCCCATGTCATGGCCATTTCTACTGATCATAATTCCATTGTTGAGGTCTACTAGAATAGTTTTACATTGTTCAATGTTCCAAACTCACATTGGTTTCTCATTCAGCAGCTCTGTATAGTATGTGTATTCACTCTCTGTCCTAAACGGCTTGTTGGAGCTCCTGCCCCCCCTCCCTATGAGCCCACTGTGCTCTGATTGGTCAGCTCGCCCACTGTGCTCTGATGAGTCCACCACCGTTACAGCGGTACATCAGTGATTATGTGTTACAATGGCGTTAGCAACCAGAAGATGACACCAGCAATGACAAACAGATGAGAATGCTGCGTGGTGGGGTCTGGGTGCCGTGTTGGAGGGACGTTGCGGGGCTCGCTGCTGGAGCGGACAGTGTGAGCTAGATTACTGGTGTCGTTTCCTGGTTGCTGCGTGAGGTCTGCGAGACAGCGAGACACCGCGGAACTCAGCCTGAGCACACACACAGTGTGTGCGGAGATCCGCGGAGCCGCGGCTGAGAAAAGATAAGGCTGAGTGAGTGTGTGAGGAGCACCGAGGATTGGTCCCTGGAGCCGTTACGTCACCATACCCAGGGAAAAAAAATGGAAAATGGAAAATCTCCAACGAGGCGTTCTGGGGCAGCATAGACAGGTCTTTTCTGTGTTAGAGTTTTACTCGCTACAGGGTGTACTTTGAGGGTTTGTGACTCTGCAGACCGTTTACATGCAGAAAAAGCTACATAACACTATAAAATTACTTTTTTATAAAATAACTATAAAACGTGTTTTTTAGTTATAACAACAACTCAAATATACAGTAACCGTACTAAAAGATAAATTAGTAAAGGTCAGTTACAGAAAAAGTTTGATAGGCTCACCCATCGGCTGAGGTTGCAGTGTGCCTGTTGCCCTGGCAACCTCCTCCAAGGTGGGCAGGTCAAACGGCTCCTCCTCAGTGGCCTGGTCCTCGGCAGCAGAAGAGGGGGGGGCTGCGTAAAGAAACAAGAGTTCAGAGGTTCAGAAGATGTGGACAGCTGCGTCACTCTTATGGCCCATACAGACGGTAAGGTTATCAGCGATTAAGTTAAGAATTGTGACACAATAAAAATGAATTGAGGAGATGAATCGCTGATGAACAGATGAGTCGACCCTTTCCTGTTGTCAGGAAAACTTTAAGTATTACTGAAATTGATCGTTTTTTGTTTAACAAGCAGATCAGACATGTCTCTGTTTGTATACCTGGTCCCCCCTTGCAGTGGATGGCCCAGTGTCCGGTCCCTCCACACTTGTAGCAGGTGTCCCCCGACTGACTCATCCCCCCTCTGAAACCTCCTCTGTGTGCTCCCCCTCTGAAACCACCCCCTCCTCCTCTGCTAAGAAATCCATGTCCACCGAAACGTTCGCCCTTCAGCTGGAACTTCTCCATGTATATCTAAAAAACAGAGTACAACAGTGAAAGACGCTGGATACATTTTGTATTATGACAACTCGTGTTAACTGTACGAAAGGTTTCGAAAGTACAGAAACAAATCTATTTCACACGAGGATATGTCTTCTTTTCAATGATTTGGAAAGGAATCACACAGTAAAGACATGTTTTTTATAATTAAGTGTCTTGATCATCATCACACCACACACCGAGTTAGCAGGCAGGAAGTTCAGTTGAACCCTTTATGCTTTGATTATATGACATGTGCCACAAACACAACACGTACCTGTTTGCGTAGACCAGCGCCTCTGAGAGCGTATCCTTTGACATGGGATTTCTTCTTCAGATTTATCTTCACAAAGTTACCCTCTGCCCCTTTCATGCTTCTGTAGAAATAAAGAAGAATGGTTTGGAACCGGAACACAAATGGATGTGTTTTAACGACATGTTGCAGCAGGGTGTGTTTTGTCTTACTTGACTTTGGCAGGCTGAGTTGTATACGCCCTTCTGGCTTTATAGTCCTCCTCTATTTCTCCTAACAAGTTCTCCTGAGGAAGCTGGACAGAAGAATAATGGATTTAAATCATTTACACAGTATGCACAGTATGCACATATGAGTATGACTGACGTACCTTTGTTGGTTCCTTGGTTTTTTTCTCTTCTTCTTCTGCCTCCTCGTCTTCATCTCCCTTTTTCTTGGATCTCTTTTTCCTCCCTCCTTGTGGAGCTGTGCTGGGGTTTCCATCAGAGCTCTCCCCTTTCTTCTTACCATTCTTCCGCCTCTTCTTCACTCCTCCCTCCTCCGGCGCCTCTGCGTCCATGTGCTCTGCCTCTCTCTGCCTTTTCTTCCCCTTCTTCTTTCCACCTTTGGATTTGTTACTCTCCTCATTGTCCTCTTCTGGCGTTAAAGGTGGTGTCAGTCCTCTTTCCATCTCCTCAATATCTTCCTTCTCTTTTGCTTTCCCTTTCCTTTTCCCTTGATGGCTTTTTCCAGTGTGTTGTAGAGAAGGTTCTGGTTCACGTCCACTGACTGTTTTGTCATGGGTAATGCTCTTAGGCTCTATAACTTCTCCCGAAACTGTTGCTGCTCTTCTTTCTTCGGCTACATGTATTTCTTCTTTTCCAGATTTCTCCTCTTCTTGTGCTTTAACTTTAGTTTCTCTTCCCTCTTCACACTCTCCTCTTTTCTCCACATCTATCTCCACGTTGCCTGCTCCAGGCTTCACCTCAGCCCCCATCTCTCCGAACACCTGACACCTCTCCAGCCACTTCTTGTCAACAAAACTCAATCTGCTGGCAGGAGAGGGCTTCCCTGCCATTCCTCCTCTGAAACCAGCAATAACCTGAGGGCTTCCCCTCAAGCTGATCAAAGCTCCAACACCTGCCTCATCATCAACCTTATGAGGAGTTCTGACACTGTCCACATGTTCTTCTTTGTCTCCTAAAACTCCTATACTTTCATTTAATTTGCCCGTGGCTCCTACATCTGCTCTTAAAGTTCCTAGCCTACTTGGAGAAGATAATGATGACAACAGTGAAGCAGATCTGGCTGGAGAGGGAGCTAGAAGAGAGATATTCTGATTTTGTGAACTAATAACTTTACTAGTACAACTCTTACTACTTAGAACACTAGGACTACTATAACTAATAGCAGCACTAGCAGGTTCTTCACAAGAATCTTTGACAGATTCAAAGGGTGCACACGGCTCTTCAGGCTCCGCTTTCTGGGGTGTCTTTGAAGCCAGGCCCTGGGGTGTGTTAAATCTTCTGTGAAGAAAAACACAATTACAGGGAAAGCAAAAAAAACTAGGAGCATTGTTATTAAAGAAGAGGATATTCTCTTTGTATTATTGTCAAATAGATATCTTTCCATTATGGACTGTCGACAAGCAAGGCATTTGAAGATGTGACTTTGGACTCTGGATATTTTATGACATTTAATATTAGATTAGATTAAATGCGTTGTAGACCTCAGTGGAAATGAGTCTTTGGTACAGCAAGTGATCATAAAATAGATACATATAGTCAGTAAAAAGTGTGCAGGCATCAACAAATAAGTAATATAAATAATAAAAGTCTAAAATAAGTGTTCCCTCATGCCTGTATGGCATAGGGAATTTAAGACTTAACAATTCATCCAACTATAATAGAAATGTGGTTTCATATTGATAAGTTAAAGGTGGGGTAGGTAAGTTTCAGAAACCGGCTCGAGTGCACTAAAATTTGAAAGTACACAGCCGAAAAGAATCCGCCCCTTCCTCCAGACTTCCTTACAGAGCACCTCATCCAACACACACGAACGCGCACATGACGTCAGCAGACTGGTGAAAGTGGCCGCCTGTTGCTGGCGAGTCATTGAAGTACTGCTGCGATGCACGCCCAATGACGGCACGCCCAATGAGGGCACGAGATACATTTGTGCGTGCACGAGATGGAAGGCTGACAGACAGGGCGGTTGTACTTTTTACAGTATTACGGCTTCCACAGATGACGTTTTTTTATGGATTTTTTGTCAAAGCACTTAAGATATTCATTGCTATCTGGATGTTAAGAGCATTCCATGGAATATAACAAAGAGTGTATCTCGAGCCGGTTTCTGAAACTTACCTACCCCACCTTTAATATTGCCCTGATAATATGCCAATACCTTCTTTCATTGAATTACCTTGGTGTGAAGGGGCTGGATCTGGGTCCGTTGAAAGGGTTCTTCACAGGGGTCGCAACAGGGCTGTTTGTCTGTCCAGTTAGTCCATCTTTCAGGGAGTTAAGAGGCACCCGACCAGGAAGGAATGATTTCTTCAGTGAGACGGGTCTCTCCTGGAATATAACCAACAAATATCTTAACTTATCCCAAGTTTCTAAATAAGCATTTCTCTTACCACCATATTGTGTGTTATTTTCAAAGTGTGCCTTACCTTACCGAGTGTCCCCATGTTGTTTTTCAGTTTCATGCCATAGTATTGGGCAGAGGCCTGCAGATTGTCTCTCTCCTCGGCTGTCAGTCTGGGAGAAGGTGCGGGCTGTGAACTGCGGTTCAGATGGGATCCCCAACAGTCTGCCTCCTATGAAGAGCAATGACAAGCACATAGTAACAGATATAGGAAACCACTTGTCTTACTGTCTATTTTGCTATAAAACACACTTTCTTTAGTACCTTCTGTGGTGTGTTGACCGCAGCTGTAGATCTGGCCTGTTCAACGTGTCCGCCGCCTGCATCACTGCTGCTGCTGTTGTCTTTGGCTTGTTTTAAACTGCGGTACTCTTTATACAGGTCTGGAATTAAAACACACAATATAGCTCAAATGCTTCTGGCTCTAACCGGATCATCTATGCTTCAGATGGATTAGATATACAGTATGTTGCAAGTTATTGCTCAGACTCACTCCTGGTCTCATCTGGAGCTTGATCAATGTCCTCCTGGGGGAAAAAAGAGCATTTTAATAGCCAGTTATTATGAGGTATAAGGAAGAGAAACATGGATATAAATATCCTGTGGACAAACAAAACCACATTGAAATAACAACGATTAAAAACATATGACATGCATAGTAAGTTAAAACACGGGGTTGACATTATTATTACTATTAGTAGCAGCTAATGTTTAGCATTTAAATCACCTTGTTTGGTTTCCTCTGGTGGTCTGTGACAAACCCCTGCTCCCAGGATTTCAGCTGAATTTTTACATCATTGTATCGATCCATGGTAACGTATACTGGGACAACACGTCTTATCTTATTTAACTAACTTTAAATCATTGCATATGCATTTAGAGCATAATGGTCTGTCAGGCGAAAGTTAACGTTGCAGCAACACGATGTGCTAGCTAGCTGAAGTTATAAACGCGACATTATTGCTAACATATCTCTAATTTAGCAGCGGAAACTGCTTTTTTGTAACCGTGATTTACTTTAACGGCGTTTTCTCTAATAAAAGTAACACTTACTCAAAGAGAAAAAAAACCTACAGATGTAGTTATTGCTAAGTAAACATATCAGTAAAGTGTACTAAAGGCTTCTCTTCCGCTGTGTTTTGTTTACGATTTTCCCGCGCCGGTGTATGACAGGCTGGGTTGCCAGGTTACTTCCTGTATCCCCCATTCTCACAACAAAATTTTCTGTTTTACAGGGTACTTTATCAAGTGGGGGAATTTATAAGCGATGACAAAATAAAGACAGAGGATAAAATACAGTAACAAAAAAAGAATTGTATTTGCATAGCTTTGAATCTCTTGAATTTCAAACCCATGCCTTTAGTTTTACTAGTTTTACGGTTCTTATTATACATCCATGGTTTTACTCAGGCATCACTTCCTGCAGCATCCATCCACATCCGCCTGCTTCTTAAAGCGACAGGACCGGCTCTGGACAGGACGAAAGACAAATACACTTTAATTTCACCCAACATGTCCTTTGTTTGACTATTATGGGCTGTGTGCATAGAGATAACAACTTTTTCAACTAGTTAGAATATACAGGTTTCATAACAACCCGATACACATAATACAGTATATTGATCAATATAATAATATAATGAAAACAAAGGGCTATTCTGCATAAAGATAATTTGTTTTTGGTACTACTTCAATGCAAAAATGTTTGTTAAGTTTGCAAGTAACATTTTATGTGGAGCACTGTTTCTTGTAACATAGTATTCCTGCATTGTTTCATTGCTATTTATACTAAAGTTAAGAATCTGAATAATCCTCCACCACTGAATTGTTATTGTTAAAAATTACACTTTGTAATTAAAAAGTTTTCAGACTTAAATGTCAAAATAGGTTATTGTTCTGTCACTGGTACATATGGCGAGTATGTTAAATGTTTATGTTTTAAAAAAAGGTCACTTTACTAATTTTGTGAGTGTGGAACTATCCAAACGTGTATCTTTTCTTCTTAAATTATAATAAATCATTTATTTCCTATCTCTGACGTGCAGAAAAATAGTAACTGGGGATTCGTTTTGCAAGGGACTCGCTGTACTGTGATTATATGAAATATGGATACTCCTTGATATACAGGAGAGCATTAGAGATTGTAATCACAGACTTTCTTTAAACACGCTTCAAGTATCACAATGAAAAAAACTGCAAAATCCAGGGACATTACAGGTTATTGTAAGTTAATAAGTGATGCAGTAGAGGTCATAAATAAACAGGACAACAAAGAGTTACAAACAAAAGCATTTTTATTATCAGGAGGTTTGTATAAAACTGCTGACTGAAAGGTAATTCATACCACAAAGGCTATGGCTCTGATAGTAAGGATGGACATATTTGACATTTTTTCATAATGAGACATAATTTCATTCCAGCTGGGACACCTCATGGAAGTATGCACCGAGCATCTTGGTCCCCTGAATGTAGTTGACTCTGAAATTGGAAAAAATGAAAGTATTATTATTATTTAGTGTATATTTCGAGGTATTCCCCCTCTCTTCTTAATCGCAGTGATTTAGGAAGGAAAGGAAATAAGTAGATCAGGAGTGCAATGTGTCATACCTGTTGAGCTTTTCATTCTGGGAGTGAGCTCCATCATCAGAGGATCCAAGAGGGAGCAGCATGACGTTACGTCCCGTGGCCTCCTGGAAGGTCAGGGTGACGGGGATGCTTCCTCCCTCACGGGTCAGGTCAGGCTCCACACCAAAGACTACGGCACAGCAGGGAGGAGAACATGGGATTAATACAATTGGAAAAATAATCTACAACATTAAAAACAGAATGCAACGAGAATGATAATATTCCAAGCCAAATCCTCTCTCAATAATGCCCAAAAAAGAAATTATTTCACAGAAGTTAGGCAGAAAAGACCCACTTAACCCTTTGTGTTATCTTGACATCCTATTTATTGATGATTTAAGTCTGGCTTTGGTTTTCATTGCTTTCTAGCTACAATTGAAACAAATGGGGAATATTTTCTAACACTGAAACTTCCGATAGGGACATCTGTGGAACACTCTGATTAGCAAGGACACAGTTTATGGTTAAGACATGCTACCTAAGTATTTAAGTGCTATGAGCCCCACAACAAAAAACAATTTAAAAGATTTGGCAAACCCAAAACGACTAAACTAGCTAGAAAATGGAGGGTGTAAGCAGTATATGTTAAAGTGAAAAGAGCCTTTATCCAGATACATTTCTGGTATTGCGTGACTCAGCCTCTGTACCTGTCTTCATGGCCTTTCGGCCGGCCATGTAGTGCGGGTGGTTGAAGTCAGAGACCCAGGCCTTGGCGCCGTGGCCCATGTACACATTCAGCTTGTTGGGGCTTCCCAGTTCAGCAAACTTCTTCTGCAGATGATCGATAACCTTGACAACAAAAAAGGGAAAAAAACGAGTGAAATCAAAGCACTAAGGATATTTTTTAACAATTTAAAACAATGTGTCAGTGGAGATTAATGACATGCTAAAACTAAACCCCATTGTTTACAACATACCAGGATTTTAATAAGCATTACAATTAATTAGCCAACATGCAAATAAATGAGTCCATAATGGCTTAATGCTATTCATTTACAGAAAACTACACTCTTACTTAATTCCCAGCAATAGGGTGTTTGTTTGAATGACTGGTTTATGTATGCCTAACTTTTGTGGATGTCATTTAAATGTAACTGTGGTATGTGATTATAGTTTTAAATATATTTTCCGCCAAGCTAAGCTGTTGGCAAACTTACTAGAAACAGAAGTTGTATATAGTTAGAAAATAGTACAAAATACATTATTTCAAAAGTAAATTCTTTCTAAGTTCTTGTCATATTAGAAGACACGATAACCACATCAATCACTGCTTGAATGCCAAGAGGAATAGACGCAGCTTTTTGAACAGTTTTTTCTCTATTAATGGAACTGAACACATTTAGGCCGCTCTCTAAATCTGCTTGACTTGCAACATTTCTGTTGTAGCAGCGCGACCAAGTGAGTCATCTTTGTGACACACTACCACTTACAGACTGTGGTTGGAAAAGTCAAATCATTTCAAATGTCCCTAGCAGAGACAGTTTCAGTTTTGTAGTCACATGAACAATACCAGGTGACAGCATGAGGATCTGTGTTTTTCATATTTCAGGGTCTACCTGCTTCTCCACGACTTTGGGGTCCATGTCGGGGACGAGGCGGATGGAGAACTTTCCGATGACCTTGCGGGGGATGACAGTCTTGGCTCCTGCTTCAGAGAAAGCTCCCTCAATACCATGAAGAGAAAGGGATGGATACCTCCAGCGGTGCATCAGGATGTTCTCCTGTAGTAACAAATGACAATAAACCTTTGTTATGATGGATTCCAATTCAGGGACCCAGGGAACTGTTTGAAAGATTTAAACAACAGAAATCAATGCCTTGCCTTGGTGTCATGCAGCAGCTGTCCAACTCCAACGTCTTTGCAGTACTCGTCCAAGTCAAATTCAATTTTCTCATACAGCTTTTTCTCCTCATCTAACAGAGGGGCCACATCATCGTTCATCCCGGGAACCAAAATCTTCCCCTTATTGTCCAAGAGGGAGCCTGTTTAGAAAGAGTCAGACACAACATTTAAACTCAACTTAAAATGTCCAGAGAAACATCTTTTTTATTACCATTCTCTCTCTAAAACTGCACTGAAATTACTTTTATGAGATTATAGTTCAATTATCAGCTTGACTTACCCATAAGTGCGATCAGGTCGGTCATGGCTTCATGAACAGAGCCACCAAACACCCCTGAGTGAAGATCCTTGTCACCACATTGCACCTTTAAATACCAAAAAGCAATATTTGTATTGTGCTTCATTGGAATACATGTTCACAGAATACACATCTGTGTGAAGTCAGACTTCACCTCAATGGAGAAGTAGCAGATTCCTCTCAGGCCGTAAGTGATGCAGGGTTTGGTCTTGCCGAGCCAGTAGTTGTCAGAGATGCAGACGTAGTCCACATCTTTTAGGAAGGTGTCTTTTCGTGCGAACACCAGTTCATCCAGGCCCTCGGATCCAGACTCCTCCATACCCTCGAAGCAGAATTTGATGTTGATGGGGAGCTCCTGCATGTGAGATAAGAGGACAAATGTAATTCTAAAATAAATAAAGACACTTTCATTTACATAATAACAAAGGCTTACTGAGTTTATAGTATAGTAGGATGGTAGAACTGTTAATCTACTTATGATGCTTTATTGAAACGAGCATTGGTAGTGAACCAATAAAATAACATTGTGGCAGCGGGGTGTGGTTATCAGTGCCGGAATAAAAGCATGTCGTAACCTGGTTCTGGTCTGTTTTGCAGTAGGCGGGATCCTGGAAGGTCGCCAAAGGACCTGTGTTGGTTCCCACACGGGCAACGTTTGAGACCCGTGTATACTTTGTTTGGAGCTAATAAACGCCTGTGATCAACCAACCTGCTCTTTCCGTCCCTATTTGAACCCTGTGTGAGCGGAGAGGCTCACAAACATATTCATGGTACGTTATCTAAATGTAAATTAATTAGCAGATACTAACTCAGAAATACTAGTCAGAAACTCTGATGTAGGAACAGTAAAGGTTATTCAAAACAACATGCAGGTGACGTGACTTGGTTCAATCATTACTTAATGGCTGGATAAGATATAATTGCTGATTTCCTTTGAAGACCTTTGACCACTTCTCCTGCTGACTGCTGTGAAAGGGATTTAACATGCATCGGCTCTGTACTTTATCACAGAGATAATTCATATCTCAGAATAATGCAGAATCATTCAAATAATGAGGTCACATGTCACAATACTAAAAGAATACGGCATATTAACTTGGGAATATTATGCATTATCACAACAAACGAGTATAAGATACTGCTTTAAGCATAATATAGTTCAGTTGTAGTGTCTGCTGTCCAAAATAACTAACATCTCTAACAAGTTGTTTTGGAGAACCAACCTAAAAACCGGAACTAATTACAAAAGCCCTTTGGATGTTCAAATGGTGTTATCTTAGAAAGTACACAAGAGGTTCATTTCATTTAATTAACTTTCAATACATTCCAAACAATGTTTACGACCTCAAATACATCACCACACCTCGGTATATTTCCTCTTTGGCATTCAAATCAAATTCCAGCAGGTAAACTCATAGTGTGTGTAGATGTTTTTCATCAACACCCATCCACACCCAATTTCTTAAGTCCATAAATAATCAGCTTTCAGATATTTTAAGATAGAACATGTTCAAACCAAAAGCAAAATACGTTTTTTTCATCATCTTCACAATGAAAAGCTCTGTAACACCCAAATTAGGGATACAGTACACCAAGTCTTGTAACAGAGGTCTGATCACTGACAATTTAATTTGTTGTACTCGTTTACTTGATTTAAGTTTAAGTTAGAGATTAAATTGCGGTGGGAAGTTTACCTGATTGAGCTTCTGGTGAGCCTCAATGCAGTTGAACCAGGCCAACACGGGACCCTTGTCATCAGTTGAACCTCTTCCAAAGAGTTTACCTACAAAGACAAAAGGGTTTTAGTTTGAAGCCCTTGGGTTATTTCTTACAAATGTTTCTGAAAGTTGTATATGTAGAAAAGTTTTGTTTAAATGTGTGGTTTCCATATAGTTGTAGGGATAACAGAATAAGTTGAAATTATTTTAAGAAACTAGCTAGTAATGCGTGCAAATTTAGGAACCCTTTCACGTGATGAAAGGTGGAAAGCAATCAGCATTTAAACAACCAGATAGTAAAACATGACGTTGGCGAGAACAGAGCTGAGTCGACAGGAAGGAGACAGGGGGAAGTGGTTGGGGTACTTTCTGTCAGCTGACTCAAGAAAGTACAAGAGGAATTTTGAAAATATCCAACAAACAAAAAAGAGGTAATAAAACGATGCTAATATCTGATAGCTTACCAATCCAGATAAATTTAAAAAAAAAAAAAAGTATTATTTAGTTGAAAATATATTACATTCTTTATATGTCAAGTACAACAGCAGATGAGAGAGCTGATACATTACAAAGGATAAGTCATTAAGCTCTTGTGTAATTGTGAATAGAAAATACATAGAAACATTTTATACAAAAAACAGCTTGACTTTTGCCTTTTGAGCAGCTGCATACTGATTCTGCTAAACACATCAGCACATATTCAGCTCGTCCTGATAAGACCTGATAGCACTCTATCTACCCTACAGCATGAGGTAACGTGATTGGACTTTGGAAATATGCAGCAAACTGTGATATGATCACAAGCTCAAAGCTCAAAGAGCATTTTAACAAGACGTTGCACACAAGTAATGAAGATGAAGCTGCACACTAAAGGAGTGTGATTTCATTGTTATGTTATACTGAGCCTCAAATGAGATTTAAACATTTAAATAAATGGTTAAAAATACCAGATTCATTTCATTCTGTAATCTGGACATGGCTCAGATAAAGCGAATTTCCTTCTTGACTTTATCTGCCATCATGCCTTTTCTGAAGGACATGTTGTCATTTATTTTAGTGCAATGTGATACAATAGGTTTGTGGAGCCAAAGACGAAAGTAGAGAAATCATTGCATGAAGACTGGGAACTGAAACCCTGAAGTTAACAACAACATGGCTTGTGTTTCATGCAAGAGAAAACATTCCAGTCTCCTTAAATAACTTCCAGTAAAAGTGTATTGTTTTCAACTTGGCAACATTCAGGGTGATATCGAAACAGACTCAGGGTTATTCTTGTATCAAATAGAAACCAAAAGCGTCTTCTCTCACCGTCTTTCTCCACCAGGGTAAAAGGCTCTGTATCCCAGCCGTCATCGATGTTGGCCGGCTGGACATCAAGATGGCCGTAGATACACACCGTCTTCTTGGCCGGGTCTGACCCCAGATGACCCAGGACTATAGGTGGCAGAGGGATCTCCTGTCCAGAGGGAAGCTGCATGCACAAACCAAAACAAGAAAATACATTATAGAGACGATTTACGAAAGAGGACCTAGTCTGTTACATGCAGAAGTGATTTAACACCTTCTGTTTGCCGATGTCCACCATCTCCACAGTTCCTCCCAGCCTCTCGATGTCTTTGGCTGCCATCTCCATCATCTTCTTGATCTCCCCACGCTTCTCTGGCCAAGCAGACACACTCTGAACTGCTACCCAGTCTGCGAGGCGCTAGGAAACCAAGAAAAAAAGCCATACATTTAAATATTATCTAAGAAAGTATGTACGAGCAACTCTAGATGTTTCATAAAGCATGTCTAAGTCAGATACGTTTATGGCTAACAATTTATCAAAGCTTATTTATTTTAAACCTGTAGAGTGGAGTCGAACATCATGGCATAATATTTGGACAATTATCACACACTCCAACTAAGAGATAATTACTTACAATGCTGCTCAGTACTCAGGATAAGAACAACAAGAGATGATCAGTAATAGGAGGAGGTCACACAGGGGGTAAACTTACAGTAAATTAAAGGTTTTTTTTTTAGGTGGACATTAGAATTTACATGTTTTACTATGTTCCATCTGAATTTACTTTAAAATAAAAACATTTATATTGATTCTGACACTTCTACATCCAACTCACAGATGTAACCTTGCTTTGAGAAAAATAATTATTAATTTACCCCTTTTAGAAGTGAAGATATATCATTTGTTGTGTTAGTGGCATTTTCGAGCCTGAAACCTGAAAAACAGGCTCAGGGCTTAACTGGTTAAGATGAGCTTACCTCCACGTACAGATCCTGGTGTTCGTCCACATACTTGAACAGCGCTGAGAGATGAGCCATCTTTGCCAGCGACAGAAGCTGAGGGTTTAACAGGCAGAGAGGAGTGAGAGTTTAGCACCACCACGTCGCGCTTTCTTATGGGAGGACACAAACCACACCCTCCTGCAAACCTGCTGACTACTACTGTATTTGTGGCTTCTGTCATCCAGCTGTGCCAGAAGAGCATGTTTGATATCAGGATGTTGAGTTGGTGATAGTTTAGCTACAGCTGTTTACCTACTTTGTGTATCTAGTAGTTTTTAGTAATAGAAAAGCAGGTACACATACATGATCATTAGGTCTTATTAAGCTTAGCACGAAGCTCACTTCCCTCACCTTGCAAGTATGAATATGTACATATCACTTTAATCGGTAATTTTTGGTCCATTAAAAAAAAAAAATATTAACTTCCTTGTCTTGATGCCCTACATTTGTTTATTTACAAAACATGTCATCTATTGTATTATAATTACTTTAATCCATGACTCTTTTGGTCCAAAAAGATTTAAGAAAAAATAAATCAGGCATCGAGTGCCTATTAAATGGTTTAAAAAACAAATCTTAGTCATATAATTAAGCTCTAACTGATCTTTTTACTAGAAACGTCTCTGTATCATCGGGATATTGCTGACCTGGACAGAAACATTTGTTAACACACTTTTGTTAATCAGCACATTTACATCTAGATGTCTGCCATCTATGCTAAGAATACATAACATACTGGAATCTGCCCGTCATAGCAGATCTAGTCTGATTGAGCTGGCTTATAAAAGTAAACAACACTGTCTAGTTTTGACTGTACGCAGAAAACAGTTCTGCAGCTAACTGTGAAGGCAGCTGACAGCTCAGACTGAGTGCCATTAGCTAACAGGCTAACATAATACCTCTAAAAGTAGCAGTAGCAGGTTCAAGTTACACTGAATTATAGTTTATGTTTACACGTATTCTGTTCCTGCCACATGTTCTGGTGAGCTTATTTCTGAAACGCACAAAGAAGCATTACAACTACCTGTTTAGTTCAAACCAAACTCACATCGTTTTTATTCCCGTACAGCTGATGTCCACATGTGACTCTTCTCACCTGACGTCCGGTTTCCTTATCACGTTCAAACGTAACTGAAGCTTTGGAACAGTTGATATTTTATTTTATTTTAGGCAGACAATAAAAGAGAACAGAGAGACTTCACCGTATCAATGGACACAAAGTGGCTGTTTACGTGCTTTATACGGCGCAAAGGATTGTGGGTCAGCGACAGATGCTTAGTCATGTTCATTCATAAGGTCCAGAAACCGTAAACAGTGGCGCACAGCCCTCTCTGACAAACACACCTACACTGACTGATGCAACAGCACTACTCTGATGTTTTACCTACGTAAATGTAGAAATATTGGATTGAAGAATTATTTTTGTTCAAAACAAGAATTGAAGGTAATTTTTGACGGTAAAATAAATATGAAAAATGTGCCTGTGATGAAATCACAGGCACTAAGCCAAACGGCCTAAGTAATGGTAAGGTAAATCGGATCCACCTCCACCAGTTGATCCAGGGTGGGACCCAAGCCAGCCGAAGATGGCAGGTTTAAATGTGCCCTGCTGCAGCGGACCATTGCTTCAATCAAAGTCTCCCAGGAACTCCTCATTAAGTAACCATTAACGAATAATTCATTAATACAGTACCCCAGTCTGTTTACCAGCAACTAAGCATTAGTTCACTCAGGAACTCCTCATTAAGTAACCATTAACGAATGATTCGTTAATACAGTACCGCCCCAGTCTGTTTACCAGTAACTAACCATAAGTTCACTGAGGAACTACTCATTAACTAACCATTAACGAATGATTCATTAATACAGTACCCCCCAGTCTGTTTACCAGTAACTAACCATTAGTTCCTCAATCGCAGTCACTGAGGAACTACTCATTAACTAACCATTAACTATCTAGTAGTTCCTCAGTAACTAAGCACATTTTGTGTACCTTATTGTAAAGTGTTACCAATAAATATATTGTGAAATGTTCTCAAACTAAATAACATGATCGATTATCTCAAAACAATGTTAGTATTTTAAATTGTACAGCACCAAACTTTCAGGCCTTTTGTTAATTTTCCCATGTGATGTTACCGTCTAAAGACCAATAAATGATAATTCATAACCCATTACTTTTCAACCCATACACTAATGTTTGAACTGCATTGTCTCCAGCATGACTGCTATGAAAATCGAACTATTTCAAACTAATAAATGTTACAATTAGTGATAGACCGAGTTAAGGTAATGGCATTGTCCAATGCCAGGGCCTAAAAAGCCGATTCATGTTTAAAGTATTTCACAATAGGCAACATCAGATAATTGAGAATTCACAACAGCATTACATTTTACAAAATTGTGAGTACTTAAATAGTTTTACTGTGGACATTTGGATACATTCAAGTGCTCTGCATGGACAGTGCAGCTATTAAAGGATGTCAAATGTTTAGAAATTGTGTCTCGTAATATTAAGCAGAATTCTATCAGATTGAATTAAATACACATACTACATTTTAGCACTGGACAGAAATGGTGTGTTTGACCTTTAGTTGTAATGTTCAGCTTGTTTAAAAAAAAAAAAATGGTTTAACTGGCTGAGGTGAAGCTAAACTTTTGCATAGAGAGATTGTTAGTCCCTCTTTGTAGATTTGAATATTCAGGTCCCCCTTCTAATATGGGGGCCCTCTGCTCAACTTTCAAACTATGGCAGTCTCCTTGTATGAACAGACTCACCATTACAGTGTCATTAAGTAAATCAGATTCTAGAATTAAGCTGGACTTTTAGGAATAATGTTTCTGCAAGTACCATTTTTCCTCCAAGTGTATAGTGCCATCTTGAAAATAAAGACCAAATCAGAAAAGCACCAACAGGAATAATATATGTAAAGTATATCAGACATTTGGAGACATAGCTGAGATTGAGTTAAATGAGGTGGTCTTTAAACTTGTGATAACTGAACTTCTTACCCACTGCTGAAATTAGTTTTCCTCATTAGAAATCAAGTGTTGGAAATGTATCATTGTCAATTTCATTTTAGCATGAAATGGAACACCTTTTTGAAGAGCACAAATCATAACACCACAAGACAGACCATTGTATGCTGTATTATAAAACTTTATTTTTTCCAGTTAATAATCATTTGTTTTCTTAATGTCTTCAGCTGCAGATCCTCATCGTGTCTAGAAGCAAACACAAATTGACAAGACATTGAAAAAGTTGGTAATTCATTTCATGGGTTTAGATTCTCACCTATCCATCAAAGCCCCGTTCTGCACAAGTCTTCTCTGTTGTCCTAAAGACTTCAGCAGAGCACATGAAGTAGATCTGCAGGGAAATAAACATTTACCACATGATAAATCATTCATAAATCCTTGAGGGACAAGTTGCCCAATTTTCCCTTTGTAGACAAAACAGTCAAGTTTAGCAATGTGTAAGAGTCTTTAGCAAAAGTCAAAACAAGACCTTTAATACGGCATAGTTTTGACCGTTTAAACCAGCAAGGCTTCCTTAATACTTTGACTCACTTCTTCATTGAGGTACTGGTTTGTTGCTTGATCCATAAACTGGAAGGCCTGGACCATGAAGCGCCGGTTTGTGGGAAGGTCACTGACTTTAAGGATGGCCAAATTTGGGTCATAAGGATTGGTACACCTGCAGATATAACAGAAGTTACGGTTAGGATAATTATATGACCTTATTACACATGAATGGGGTTTAGATCCATTCTTACCCTTCATAAATGAGCACCAGGGCATTCTTGGCAGAGCGAGGGTAAGCAATACAATAGTTGACTATAATTACTGCATTCGGTTTTGGGGACAGCAGGCGCAGTTCAAGATACACTGGTTTGCCAAGGAGAAGTCGCAGGGGCAGCTTGGCAGCTTCCAAGTAGTTTGAATAAGTCTGATCTGTTGAGGTTGACCAAGCAAATTTATAGAAATTTGACAAATGTTTGAGATGCTTTTGAATGAACCAACTCCAGCCAAATGTAAACATTTGAATTTCATTTGGAATGAATAAACATAAAAACTTCACCTGTTGCAATTCTCAGTTGTACAGCAGACATGACAGATGATGGCAGGCCATCAGACATGACAGATGATGGCAAGCTGGAAGATGGAGTCTTGACCATATAGCTTACATTAGTAAGAGACTCTGGATGAGAGCCCAATTGGCCGTAGCGGCATTCAACCATGAATCTACAAGACATTGTTTAATAAAAGTCAGTTCAAGCTTGGTGCTAAAAGTAAAGGCAATGCTACAACATTACATGAAGAAGGTTCCGCAGCCTCAGCTCGAGCTCCACCAGGCTGAGGAACAGCTTCTTCCACCAGGCGGTCAGGATGCTGAACTCTCTCTCCCCTCCCTACCTCCCCTCCCTACATCTCTCCACTCTGCCTCCGACCTTTCTCCCCTTCCCAAAATGACACACACACACACAACCACACACACACACACACACCCACAACCACCTCATCCAGCACCAGTCATTTTTCTGCCCATCTCTGCTAGTGCATTGAAACTGTACTTTGAACACTTTAAATATATTATATTATTAACATTTTAAACTGTATACCCCGGTTATCTAGGCACTTTATTTTGTTTAATGTATATATGTCACACTGTAGGACTGCGAGAAACTATATTTCTGGATGTACAACATGTAGAATTCTTGACAATAAAGCTGGAAAAATACCTTTAATTAACCGACTAACCTGAGTGGATCAGTTCTCGTAATTATGCCATACTTAAGATTTATAGCTTTGACAATCGTCTGCACTTCAGCCAGGTAGATCTTTGTCCCAGCAACTTCCTGTATGAAAAATAAACAGTTTTCCCTCAAGTCAACCACTGTATCTGTAATGCCTTAGGCACAGTCTTTATTACCAGTCTTTAAGTATAGTGATTTATTACCTGAAAAATCGTAACAATTTATCTTTGAGGTGGAGGAATGTGTGGATTAATGTGGGTTGTCCCATTTGAGAAGTTAACTTAAGCTGCGGTTTAAAGATTTTTCTCGAGTCAATTCTGAGTCTTAAAGTTTGACATCACTAACTCGAAGAATCATCATCTCAATTCACTCGTTGAAAAGTGCATTGTTAAACACTCATGCAGAGGGAACGACTTACATAGGCACGAGCTCCACATTTGGTAACTTTAAACTTGAAGATGGCAACCTTGTCATTAACAATGACTGGTTTACAAGTTGTCCCAGGAATGACAAGCTTTTTGGGGTCCAAAGGGATGGATGCAGAGTCGAAGCGAATGGCAAAGACAAAGTGTTGATCCCCAGTGCACTCTGAAGAAAGAGAGAATAAAAAGCTACCGTATTAATAGTTTAAATTGGGTAAAACATTTACATAACATGTCCTTAAACGAGCCATACCATCCAGCGGGTGGTAGCATGCCGATGTCGAATAATCCACACAGCATCCAGTCTTCTCACAGTCTGCAGAAGACATTTCTGAAGTACCACAAGTCACCCTCTCCCCTGAGACGACGGCACAATCTGAAAAGACAGGGACATTTTAAAGTGCCTGCCTTACCCCACAAAACCACCCTCGAAGTAAGAACAAGTCTCCTACACTTGTCCTTTATCATAAATATGTAGTACAGCCTCAGCATTGCAACATTAAATGTCTTCCAACAATTAGTTTATAGCTCATTAGGCAGTTTCACTCACTTGTTGCCTGTGTTGGCGCTTCTGTTGGTATGGAGACATGCCTGGGTTTGTCCAAGCCAATGGTGCGAGGGAACAGGCCATGGTGGGGCACTTCGTCACAAAACGCAGTGGTGACCTGTGTGTTACCAAACTCATCGGCGTACAACAACTGCAGGCTGTAGCCATCAGTCTGTAATAATTTAAAAATAAAAAAAGGCGCTTTAGGAAGTGAATTCCTAAATGCAAAGTTTAATAAAATAAAATTCTCATTCACTTACATGCTTCACATTGCACCCAGTGAAGGGTACAGTCAAGGTTTTCTGGAAAGCGTTCACTTTATAACCACAAAACCCTGGAGCATCCATGACAGACATCAATTCCTTTGAGCCTGGAGGGGGAAGGATTCAATCGTTATAGTAAGTTGACCAGATGCAAATATTACAAATTGGCAGACAAGGTCAAATACATACCCATAACTTTAACATCACTTAGGGAACCTATCGGCACAATCTTGAAACCAGCTTCACTACAAGTCACACTTAACCCAGACGAAGTAGGACAGGTACTGCTGGTCCAGCTCCTTGGAAGGGCATTTACAAATCCTGTCTGAAAGTCTTGATCAATACCTCTGGCCATGTTTTTTTCTGGGGCATCAGTATCATCAAAATCCACCTGAAATTCACTATTGGTGCTACTGGCCGAGTTTCTTGGAGGGGCATCTTCAAATCCCGTCTGGAATTCTCGTTCACTACCTCTGGCCATGTTTATTTCTGGGGCATCATCATCAAATTCCACCTGAAATTCACTGTTCGGAGCACTGGCCCAGTTTTGTGGATGAGAATCTTCTACATCCTCCTCGAATCCATGGTGAGCAGACATAGGGTTTCTACCGGTGGAGGGGCCCAATTCAGGGAACTCATCCTCAGGAATCACCTCATCAAAGTCAATGTGGTCATCTAGAGAAAGCAGTCGTTGTTACCAAAGTCAAATGAATACAGTAAAAAAAGCCTTTTGTAAAGATACAGCTAAATATTGTTGCCATTTTCCATAATGGTATATAATATTTAGTGCCAAGTGCAGACTCCGCAACAAGTCTGCCCAAAGGGAGTTTGTAGCTAAATTGAAATACATTTTAGAACACATTGTGAAGTCTCAAACCCTTAACCCCTCCCATCATAACTGACGCTTGCAATAGCGCATTTTTTTTTTTTAAAACAAGTTTCTGAAATCTTTTTACTCCCATCGATTGAGCTTATACACTCCACTCAAGTTTATTGCAACGGATAAAACTGGCCCAAGACTAAACACAAAATATTTTGGCAGGGAACACAGACTTCTTAACACTTACAAGATATAGCATACAATGTAATCAAGTCAGTAGGCTATACGAGGAACAGACAGTCCTTTAAAAGCCCAAATGACTGGTGCTACCAAACGAATCAAATACATCAGCTAAACCTCAAGAGAATTTAGTTGAGAAAGAGTCTTTCATGCCTCAAATTCTCACTTGTAAAACAGTATTTTAATTCATAAGAACTCCAGGCCCAGACATAATGTGATGGAGGAGTTTTTTTGCAACAGCTAACAGCTTTCACTCATTGAGGAAGATGGAGAGGGGCTTACCTGTGGAGGTCACGCTTGATTCTGGTTCTCCCCATTGCCCGCTCTCGTAGAAATGATTGAGTTGATCGCTGGTGATTGGTTTCCATCCCCGCACTGGACCCAGCAGCAGAGTCCCAGACAGCACCAGAACCACCAACAGATCAACCTTGATACCAGCCATGGCTCGAAGTGAATAACCCTGCAGCAGCTGCAGAAAGTCGAATGAAGATGTATCCTCCTGTCACGCAAGTAGTGGTTGGAGTTAATTGATTGCACCTGAAAGCTGCTGATTGGCACTTGCTAATCAAGTCTTGTGTGTGTGTGTGTGTGTGTGTGTGTGTGTGTGTGTGTGTGTGTGTGTGTGTGTGTGTGTGTGTGTGTGTGTGTGTGTGTGTGTGTGAATCAATCTCGCATATTTGCTCCAAAAAGAAGTCGTTGAAAATAGACAGGCCTTATTTTATGTTCATGAGTCTTATCAACAAGGGTTTATCTTTGACACCGATGTAGGGGTTTACAATTTGACCACTTAAAATATTGAATGATTATACATTGATAAATGTTCACTTTTTGTATCTTATACATATTTCAGTCATCAACTGTGAATAATAAATACTTTTTATTAACTTGGTAAAGACCCCTATTAACAATTGAAAAAAACATTCAATACATTGTGCAGTATGCAACACATGTTCATATCCAAAAGGTAATTAAACATATTTGATCATTCATACAGATGGGGAATTCTGCTTTGCTTTATTAGCCTTATTGAGAAAATACAAAAATACACTTCACAAGTGTCCCGACCAATTTCAGGTCACAGTATTATACCAAAAATAAGACTCAAGTAATCACAATATATTTAGATCATTGGGCAAAACAGTTCAGCAAAAGTATCTACATCCTGTTACTAAACTGATCACAAAGTATATATTTTGTCAAAATGGTAAATGATTCCCACAGTGTTGCTCAATTTGATATCATAACAAACGTATCTCTTTTTATTTTTCATGTAAAAAATTGATTTTAAGTATTTTAATGAGTAATATTGGATGTTTGCATCAGAATATATTTCAGAATTACTCATATCAAATAATTTCATTCAGAATAAAAGAAAGAGGAATATCTTGTGTGGCCAAAAAATACTTTATTGCATATATTCAAGTACACAAAGACGCCATGTATTCTGCTACTGCATCACCACAGGTCAAATAATCAGACTCTTCCAACCTTTATTATTCATAACAATAGATTAGCTTTCTTTGAATCTTATTCTATAAAGCCAATAACAAACAAAAGAACAAATGGAAGTGCCAGATATTTCAACAAAAATCACTTGTAGGCATTGGCTTTATGTTTTGGCAAGAAGATGAAATTCTTTGGTACAGGTCCGAGCAGCATTTCACTGGAGAGGGGAAAAAGAAGGACATTACAATCAGTAAATAAATCAACAGTTCATTTTATTGTAGCCTGACTTTAAAATGGTGCTTCTTGATGTTTCCCTGCTCACCTAATCCTGATCCAGTCCCCAGCATGTTGACTGGCCATCAGTGACTCCAGGTAGTTCCTGCCCATGTAGAATGGAGGTCTCTCATTGATCTTCTGTGGCACCCGCTCCAACAGGCCCACTGGAATATATCTAAGAGGCAGAGATAAACTCATATATTTAGCGGCCTGGTCAAATTACAAGTCATAATATTGCTTTCATAATTACAATATTTCGCTACCTGTACATGAAGGAGAGCCACTCCAGCATGAAGGTGCGGGTCTTCTCCACCCCCCGTGTGTCAGAGCCCCAGTGTTCTAGACCAAAGTTGCTGAAATCCCGGAGGATGTCCAGTCGCTCGTTGGACGAGATGTCCCAGTGTCGGCTCTCCTTTATTTCGGTGAAGATCCAGGGCTTAATAAGAGCACCCCTGAAGATCCAAAAGTCAGACACGCACAATCAGTTTCAAGTTCACCACAAAGATAATTCGGCTCTGTAATATAGAGTAATTCCACTGGTTATGGGTTAAATGACTCTAAATGACTGTGAAAGTAAGAACACACAAGAAGTTCACTGACAATGATACAACATAGTAAATAAACTAATATTTTTACAATCTTGACTTTTGCCTCTGTGTTTCTATTATATTGTCTACTTATTTAATCACTATAAGTGGCACCAACCTTGCAATCATAATTCCAGAAACTCCGGTCTCTTTTGCTTTCATGGCATCTTCATAGGACAGAATGTCTCCATTACCTGGGACAATAAACACAAGTCACCTTATTCTCAACCATTACCAACAATATATAACATTTCTTAGGCATGTGCAGGATTTTTGCAACCTTCAGAGTATCAAAATGCACACATGGAGTTATTTTCACCTATATATAATAGTTTGCCCCCATCTGAAGTGTGTGTAACTACAATCAGGAAATTTAAAAATAAGTTCACATACCAAAAAGGGGGACAGGACTAGCCAGTTTGGAGCAGGCGGTGATGTAGTCCCAGTCAGCTAGTTTAGTGTAGCGCTGCTCTCTGGATCGGCCATGCAACTGTAAGGAAACTACATCATGAGTTGTGTTCTCATACTTTAAAGCTGAAGGAGGAACAAATATTATGCATCAAACGTATCAAATGTAGTTCAATCAAGATGCAAAATGGTATAACACATCAACTTAGATATATAGACACATCAAGGGCTCTCACATTACATTTCAAAGTGGTTTGTTGAGTGCATTCAAATTAAACAACAACGTAAGAAAACAATAAAGCTAGCCACATGAATTAATACAAGATTTTATATGATTTTCATTCAAGTGTCCACTTGTTCCTACACGATTTGAAACGAGACTGACTGGACTGCCGTTGTTTGCAGGTGTTTTTTGACTTAAACTGCCACTATACTAATCATTTTCAACACATGAATGTCGATACCCTTTGCCCCTGCTCAAACGCATGCCGTGTTACTTACTGTGATCATAGAGACATCCCACTTCTTCATCTCTGGAATAAGTTTGTGCGCTATGTTGCACTTCTCCTGAACACCAGTGCGGATCTTGACTGTTAACGGGACGTCAAGGACCTTCAGGAAGAAAGAAAATTACATTTTCCTCCTAAAAGCCTAAATTCAACAAGACATCTCATCCAGCTGAACGGGGTCAAAACACCCAAACTTACATGGTTCATTCCCTTGATTATCTGTTCAAACTTTCTGTTGCGTGTCATCAAGCCGCAGCCCCCACCCTGATGAGGGAAAGCAAACAAACACCACCTGTCAGTGAGTGTCATGTTCAATGATGCTTTATACACTGGATCATAAAACACAAATGACTGTCTGACTTTAAAGCTTAAAGTCATCATGGTTTAATGTTATTTTACTTTGACTGACTTATTTAGAAAAAGATAATTCTGCTTATCTTTTTCTTGGCATTGACTGTATCAAAGAAAGGGGGGATGGATTTAAGCTTTTAGGTGGGTTCTAATTGAACTTCAGTTCAAAGAAATACTGATCTAAAGTGTGAAGTCGCTCAAATGTAAACGACAGAGGATAACAAAGTAGTGAAAACACTGTGGAACTAATGGGTTTTATGGAGGGTGTACCTTCTTGTAGACGAGGTCAATGGGGCATCCAGAGTTGATGTCCACAAAGTCAACATCTGCGTTGTTGTTGATGAGCTCTGCGCACCTCGTCATGGTGTCGGGGAAACAGCCCTCGACCTGAAGACAACATTTGGACTTTTCTTCAGACAACTTAACAAAATCTTTAGATAACAGTAAAATAATACAATTTGTAGTTTGTCTAAAAGTGTTAACAACATCAAAGAGAGCAGATTTGTTCTGAGGAGTTAAAGAAATCTAGGAACAGCACCTGGACGCCGAAAACATCTTCACTTTCGTGCCGCTTCAGGAGGGCCCACTCTGACTGCTGGCCCTGCAGCAGGTTGGTGCACATGGCCATCTCCCCACAGGTGATGTCTGCTCCAAAGCGCTTGCACAAACGGCGGAAAGGCAGATTTCCACACTAGGGAATCAAAGGGAATCATTAAGGTCAGGTCAATACTTCATATCTGGGCTAGCATTTGATATAATATGTTTTAATTCTGCTTCGATAGGAGTAGAATCTTAAAGGTAACCTATTGTGCAAAATCCACTTTTCATGTCTTTTATACATCAGCATGTGTCCCCTCTGTGTAAAGAGATTTTGAAACTTTCAGGAAAAAAGATTCTCTCTTTTTGTCCTGATCCATTTAAATGAAAACCTGTCTGAAAATGAGCTGATCAGATTTTGGCCCTTTTATGATGTCATAACGTTTTTTTGGCTTTACCAACCAAGGTAACCCCCACCCCACCTTATCACCCGAATCTCCTCCTAGAGCACCATTGTGTTCTTTTTAATCAAATATCTCTCAGAGGGGCGTGGGGAGGGGCTCCTTATTTTCATCTAAAGTAACAGACAGAGAATCAGCGCTTTGGAAACAGGGCTGAAACAGAGGGGATTATGGGATGCTACTAGTGTTGCACGGTGTACCGATACTTGAAAGGTACCGCGATACCCTGTCGCTAAAAACGCTACGATTCCTCCGTTTCATTAGTATCGGTACTTTAAGAATGACGGGGAAAAGTACTCCGTTTTAATAAGAGCCGTGTGTGTTCAGCGCTCTGCTTCCACTCCCTGCACTGCAGCCGTGCCTGCCGTCCCTCCCCTCTCAAGCACGCTCTAAGTGCCTCCCCTCTCTCGTGCACGCGCTAGCTGCCAGAGCATGTGAGAAGACGAGAAGCATGGCTGCAAGTGGGAGTGCAACTGCCGCTGCGCCTCGGCTTGTTGACAAAAAAGACGCCAGAAGCGAAAAACAAAAAAGTTGTTTATAGATGATGCTTGATTGTATTTAACACAAATTCTAGTCATTTATTTTATTTATTGTTCTCATTGTTTAAAAGTGTGTGTTATGGTTATGGTTCTGGTGTGAAATAAAGCACAATATCTACATTTAAGACTGTTTCCCTTTTTTAAGAAAAGTATCGGAATCGCAATTCTTGACTTGGTATCGGTATCGAAACCAAAATGTTGGCATCGTGACAACACTAGATGCTCCAATGATCTGTTGGGTATTTCGAGCCAAACACTTCAGAGACATGTTTTGTATATATATCTGAGATAATATAATATATTGAAGAAAAACTGAATAATAGGAGACCTTTAATAAAAAACTTAGAATCAGAATCACTTCAATTTGATTAGTTTGGCAGCAGTTACGCATATAACTACAGCAATACTATGTTTATCCTCAGGACTCAATTAAATCTGGTTGTACTTACAGTTGTTAGAGGAGCGAGGTATAGCTTGTCCTGAAAGTCCACCTTGAACAAAGAGACGGAACACATCACTCCTTAGAAATCAGAAGTGACTTGTGCAGAGACTATTTAACAGTATCAGCTGGCTGTAATTAAATTGTACAATTAAAAAAAATGGATAACCGATAATGAAATGGATATTGCAGTAAAGATGTTGGCCCGAGATATACCTGTTTCTTCTCACATTGGCGCAACTTAATGACATCCTCATCAGTGAGTGGGCCAATAGTCTTCACCGGAGGCTGTTTATCTTGGCTGGCCTGCTACAAAGCAAACATGTACAAATAAACATCTAAAATACTGAGCAACATAACATGAATACACATACTGTGTTGTGCTCAGTAAAAGTGTTTACCTGTGTTTCTGCTTCAGTAGACACACGCTGCTCCTCTCCTGTTGGATCTGCAGATACCACAGCTGTATCACCAAGGTGTAAAGAAAGACTGAGTTATAAGACTGAATTTAACTTATATTCACGAGGAATGACGTGCACGTTGCTAATTGATAACTGAATAGAGTGAGCCGATTAAATGAAAGCTCCAATGAGTGCCACAGAGATTCACTTCCCTTCCTTTTCCAATTACAGTTTTAAACCACTGAACAGATTCATTATGAGACTAGAACAACTGAGAGCTGGAAGAATATACATATAGGACATTTACAAAGAAAACCTTTATATAGTCTTACCATTTCCAAGTTGTTGTGTTTTGTCTTTGTTGTTTGCAAGTGTTTTGAGGTACTCCTCCGACTTCTTGAAGGCTACAGAGCGCTTCCTCAGTTGATTCTGGAGCTCTTTTTTCAGGCTGTTCTTCACCGTCTCCCTGCCCTCGTTGGCCTTTATGAGCTCTGCGTTCTCCATGGTTTTGAAGTCAGGTGTGGTGTGCGCCTTTGCGTAGCGGCAGGAGAGACCATAAGCACACTTTCCGAATGTGTCGTAGAGGTAGCAGCTTTCCCCGATGTCAGCGAGCTTAGAGCCCATGTATTCGGCTGCGTCATGAAGAAAGATGCATTTGTCCCCATAGGTACATTCCTTATTGTCCTGCATGGATGGGAACAGTCAAGGCCAAAATCATTAGCAGACATAGTGATTGCAAAATATTTATGTGGTATTCCAGAATGATTTGTTAACATTTTTTACCTGAATGACTGAAGGACATAGTCGTTTTTCATCAAAGGCATTAGGCTTCGTGTGTGGCCGTGACTTATTCTGTCCCCGAATGCGTTTACCGTCTGGTTTGCCAACTTTATTCCTCTCCTCAGGGTCTACTTTGAATTTTTTTGTTTCAGGTTCCTCCACAGATGTCTCTTTTTCCTCCTCAGGTTTGTCATTATCACTGGTCTTATGTCCTTTTGGGCCCTTCCACCCAGAGTCTACAAACTCATGAAATTTGTCTTTGGTGGTTAGGAATCTGCAAATAAAAAAGAAGAGATATGAGATATGCGACTGGAGACATTTGAGGCCAGCATTTATAGTATACAGAATATTCTGTCACCTTTGCATGCTGCTCTAAAACCACATGAATGACTCAGTTATGGTACAATTAAATGAAGGGCTCACATGTCCTTGTAAAACTGGAAGGAAAGCTGAGTCCATACTCTGTGCAAGAAGTTAAATGCATACAATGGAGCTGCTAAGCCTTCTTGCTAACTATGCAGTTCTGTTGACTACATCAGACAAAAGCAGCGTGCAGGGTGAAATGTTTGAGTCCATGCTATTCTTCTGGGAAACAGTGTATTACTCTATTCAAGTTAAGAGGCATTTCCTGCCCCAAGTTAATAGTACCCCTGCGTATGCCAATAAGGACACATTAAAATAAGTCAAACTGGTGCGGTGTCAGCTGTAATACAAGTGTTATAATGGATAAGGGATTTCTGACACAATTTTCCAAGATGCAAGGAAAAGGTAAACGCTGGAGATCTTAAATGGCTGAAACATGTTGATCTAACAACAGATAACTTTATTAAAATACAAGATTTGCTGTAGTATGGAACCTGTCTAAGGCAAGTCATGGTGCTCAGCATTTTGACAGCTGTGTGGTTACTGTCATATCATCTGTATACAAGCAGTATATACTCCAGACAACACGTGAGAAGGTTTGCAGTGATTTCCACAAGTTTTACTATCATTTTACTTATGTATTCCACAATAAGCTAGTAACTTACTGCGTTTTGAGTGCAGCATCGCCCTTCACAACGACATCAGTCTTCTTTTCAACGGTTTCCTCCATAGCATTTTCCATCCCACAGGCTTTCTCCAAATCCCTCTGTTGGAAAACATATCGATTAATCCACTGATTAAATCGTACTAACTAATGTCTCACATGACAGAATCTTTGTATTATTGTTATTATACAGTGGCTTTGGATATCCACCTTTGGTTAAGCATTTAGGGGTTATATAGATTTTATATTCCTCAAGTGTTTACTATGATAAAATGCATTTTATTTTGAAATAAATGTGAAAATGCATATTCAATCAATGTTCATTTCCTTCATTGTAAATCACATTGTTCTACATTGCTTGTATGAAAGGTGTTATATAAATGATCATAATAATTATGTCCCACTACTGCATGTTTTACTGTAACCGGTAACGTTAATTTATATAAATTGACTTAACGTCAGCTGAAGCAAAATCATGTTACCTCCATTTAGGTTGCCTGTCTGTGGAAATGAATCCAAATTAAATTAGCAGAGTAACTTAACAGCTAACGTTACTGTAGCTTTAACTGAATCTACCTGCTAAGAAGCTAACAGCTAACATAAAGGATGTTCACAGAAACGATTAGCTGCTAGAATGCAAACGCATTTAAGAGTAATTTATAGCACTTAAAAAGCAAAAGTAAAAACACTAAACAAATACAGTTAACTTTGATTATGCTTGTCTCTTACCCTAACAAGCGCAGCAACAGTCCCACGGCATGAGGAAAGACATGTGCAGCAGTTTGGAGAAGTCCGGGTGTACTGGCAGTGTATTGGTTCCGCTTCTTTCAAATTTATCTCAGACATTTTCAGAATAAACTATAAAACAATTGAAATTGATCACTACAGTCCAGGAATGAAGTATAAAATCAGATTACCCATATTATGGAAAATAGAAATCTGACGGCCCAATAAGCTAACATCACACTGTAGTGTTCTCACAAATCCTAACGAGGAAAAGCTCCATTATGTTTAGGAAGATACGCATATTGCTGGCAGGGTTATATGTTTTGCAAATAACATAATAGGATTTATATCATATATTTTTACAGGCATTCCATCATTCAAAAAACAAAACCTCCGTGCATGTATTCTCCCATACAAAGATTAATACAAAAAGAAATACTAACCTTGTAACAGTCAGATCACTTTTATTTCGAGATTGTATCCTCACATGAATTCTAAGAGCAACTCTCCAACATGAAATGTATACATGATGAAGAAATAAAATGATCAAATCAATGGAAGAGGATTTTCTTAACAGGTGTGATACAAAAGTGCAATCTTTAACAATAAATGACTAGCTATTAGAACTCAAATAGTCAGTCAATTGACAGAACATTGAAGCAGCAAGTTTCTCAATTGTAAGCATTTGCTGCACTAGTTGCCTTATGTGATAGAAAAATAAAATGTCTTTGTTTTTGGATAATTGGTTGGACAAAACAAAAACTTTGAACATCATACTGTAATTTAGTTTTTCCTTATTTTACAGACCTTATGATTAATCAGGGAAAATGTTTGTCATAGCCAAACCAGTGTTACAAAAGAGACATCTAAAAGTCAGAAATCATATTCTACTTACTAAATGAACAAAACATGTTTGTCAAGCAAGCCCAAGTAAAAGCAGCATCCAAAATTATGTAACATCATATCAAGACCTATGATATAGGTATCATATCAAGTCTTTCAATCTTTGCATCAAAGCGCTTTTGGCTAGAGTCCAGGACGTTGATGCCTTTCTCCTGAAAGTCATATCCCACTCTCTTCAGCTCCACTAGTCGCCCTGAGATGTTCTGTGTGCTGTATTCTAACACTTTGGGCTTTCGCACTATCTGCTCCATTGTTATTCCCCCTTTTAACAGACAGTCCAATTTAGTGCTGAGCCTGTCCTTCCCAATGTACAGAACCATTGGAAAGCTGAGGATTAGTTTCTTAATGTCAGCTTTCTGACAGCCATGTGCTACCATCTTTTGCTCGAGACTTTGAAAATTATTTTTCAGACATTCACTAGAAAGGTCCAGTATTTCTGCTCCAGGCCCTTGAAAGAGGTTGAGCAGTTCTGAATTGCTCAACGTAAGAGAAGCTCTAAGGATGTCGATATTTGTCCTGACTCTCTTCGTGCTTCTGATGAGAATGTAAAGGTTTCTGGATATTACAGCTTTAGGAAACTGCTCTGGATTCTTCCCGCCAAGTTCGGCACATATTTCTTCCAGAAAGGCCACCATCCGCTTGTTCAGCACTAAGCTGTTGGAGAATGTCCGCGGCGCTGTGGTCAGCAGACGATGGAGGTCTTTGGTGTTCAGTCCCAGCGAGGTGAGAAAAGTGATGTTGTCATCCAAGTTGGCATTATTACTGGTGCGAAAGAAAGACTCAGGTGAGCGATACAGGACGCTCACAATTTCTTCATCAGTATTGAAGATCTTTCTCCACAGCTCCCAGCGCTGTTCTAGGTGTTGAACGGAGCGGGTGATAGCGCGAGGATAACGGGATATGATGCTGGCGATCATTTTAGTAGGGGCACCTTTTTTGTCCAAAAAGAGAGCGACGGCTTGCTCATTTGTGAAGGCTTTACGAAGCACCCCGGGCTGACGCAGGCGTGCCATCTTCACGTCAACTCCCATTAGATTCAGATTCTCCACCAGCGATACATTCTCTGAGGTGTCCGGCTGCTTTCGCTCCTTACTACCTGTAGGAGCAGTGCAAAGCCTCCTGGGAAGACAGGTTGGTGTCAACTGTACTGGGATGAGCCCAAAGCACCGCTGAAATGTCCCTGGTTGATGAAGCCTTTGGAGAGCCCTTACTCCGGCTACTGCTGCCATTTGTAAAGCTACTTTGCAACACCTCTGCCTGTTTTAGAGAAACTGAAACAAAAATAAACATGTTTAGCTAAACAATGATGGAGTCAAAGGGAAAAATTCAGTTTGAACGTAAACGGCATACTGTTTGTTATGTAATTCATATTTTGTTCCCTACTTAAATAAAAGAACAGTAAATATGAATAATAATATGTGAATCAAAATTACTCAAAATGCACATATATATTTTTTAGATAGAATATATTTTAAATTCGGTTGGATTCTATGTTGAAACATGTCTGAAGCATTTTAATGTTGTAAGGTGTTGAGATAGAGTTAATCTCCTATCAATGGAGCCTATTTCATTTGTTGATCAAATTGTGAATTTAACATCTGAATCTAGGAGATATTTCTTATAACTAGAGATACATGACAATGTCAGCTTCTGTTAAGACTCTGTGCTAAGGGAAAACTCACATTATTCTAATTTCTTACGATGAGGCAGTAGTTATTGAGTAGCTTGAAACCAGGTGATGGCTAAATGTACAGATATATGACAAAAACACACCACCAAGACGAGCTAAGCTACGTCAGAAACTTTGTTCGCCCCCAAATGACTGCCTGAAAGACCCGAACAAGTATTGAGCGATAACGTTTAAACATTTAGTATGTACAATGAATTATCAATGTTTCAAAGCGATAGTCCTTGTGAAGAAATTAGATAAAAAAGCATACCATATACGTTTGGTTTCTCTTAGCCAACTACATCATGCTGCAGTGTGTTTTTGATGACAGCCCAGTGTGTCAAGGAGAAAGCGGAAACGCGAAGCTCGAGGGAAAAAAGCTCTCACAGCGTCATCTGGCGTTTTGGAGACAAACTGTCCCCAGCTCACTTCCAACCACTAGATGGAACTCATTTATCTCTCTTATTTTATTTAATCCAGGCCATGGGTAACCTTTCAAATTGTGGAGGATGAGGCTACCAAAATCATTAAAACTAAATTATTTCAATACATAATTTGATTAATTTTAGAATAAGCTCATAATATAAGCTTTCACCATTCATCATAACTGTGCACAGTTGTTAAAACTCTCACATTCAGAGAAACAATACAAAGTGCTCAACCTTTTTACATTGAACCTGAGTTTTATTTTATTTTTGACTTATTTTGGACCTGAATCATTGCATTACTATTGTGCACATAATGTTCACAGTGAATGCATAACCATTCACTTACAATGCTATCAGGGTGAATTAGGGTTTTCAAGTCATAGCTTTATTATGATACATATTCAGTATAACAATACCAATTCTATGATAAACTATATGTTGGAATGTGAGCTTGCATTAATAGTTAATGAATGGTAGACACACATCTGACAACCCTTTATGCATGAGGTACAATAGAGCATTTGCCATGTGTTGTGTCTCTTTGCTTAGCACTGAAAAACCTACTGACCCATTACCACTCTTTACTGATGAGTCCAACCACTCGTGAATATTTTAATACTGCACAGTGATATCTTCATTATGCAAAGGAGCTTTCGCCCCGCTGCTCTAAGATTGAAGTGAGCGTGGTGTTTCAGTGAAAGCAGCTTTGTCCATGATAGGATCTCAGATACATGTTTTCCTTATTATCAACAGGACACAGTGTATTTGTCATTATCAAACACAGTTCCAGTTTTCTCACACTTGTCAAAAAGCACTTCTGCCTGTATCTGCATAACGATGTGTTTGGTAACAGCTCTTATGGCCACATTTCCATCATTTTTAATGTGAGGCTATAGAGGAGACGCAAGAAAGATAACTGTGTTGGAATTTGATTGTCGTGTTTAACACTTAGAGCTACACATCTTAAGGTAACACTGACAAAAAACATAATAAAATAAAAACATCAGTTGCATCATGATGACACTACTTTGAAATTACATGGTATTTATGTGAAAATGTTCAAATAACATGTAGACTATTAGTAAATTATAACAAGCATTTGAGTGGCTCTTCATCAGCTCAGCCATGCTCTTTTTAAAAACACAACTATCCGCTTTAATTTGAGCTGATAATGATTTTGCCTATCTAGCTTTCCATACTCATCTGATTCCATTTTATTTCGAGTGTGCCTAGTTTCTCACTCCCTTTTGAGCCTCTTGTTATGTTTTTAATATTGAATAGATTTCTATCCTGATCCATTTGTTGTGGTCTACATTGGTAAAGTTGCTCGGGTAACTGCTGACACAGTACTCCTTCAGTAAATGAATAATTCAAAAACTGTTGAAGCTTTCAAATGCTCAGCGGTTCCTGCAGACGCTGTTGCACAAACAGTGAGTTTTAACAGCTGGTAAGAATGTCTAAAAGAAGATGGGTGGAATTCAAAATTTGCCAGACCATAAGCTGTTCGGCTCCTGTCAGCCGAAGACACAGAGCATCCTCTCCTGCTGCTGCTGCTGCTGCTGCCGCGGGTATGTTTGTAATGTTATTGGAGGACAGAGAAAGGTTTACATTTTTGTTTGTTTTAACCATAATTGAAACAAAAGGTGAGATGACAGGGACTTATACAATGGTACTATAGTTTAAATAACCTTTAACATTAACATTTGTTAAGTTGAAGACAAACATTGTGATTCTTAACAACTTGAGGTTGTTTTCACATTTTACAAATACACATACATTTCGCAAGCTGTTTACATTTGTGTGGTCCTATCCATCTAACATGAAAAAAATATCTCAAAGTTCTCTCCTTCAGAAGAAAATGTCATTGCACAATTCAATAACAAAGAATTAAAAAAAGAGAAGACAAGTGTATTTGTACACTAAGTGATTTATGTGTGCTTTACTTAAAATAAATAATACAATAACATTATACAATAATCAAACAAATGAGGAATTCACCAAAATAGGATCACAGTTCGTCCAAAATCCTGGTCCCTGACATCAGAATTGCTGCATATTAGGCTACTTATTTGTTCATCAATTCATGTAAACAGTTTTTATATGAAGCGAAATGACTTTAGTAATTATTGTAAAACTAAACATGTTTGTAGAACAAATACTGCTATATAAATTGTATTGATAATTATAACTATTCAGCCGATGAAGATCAGTTCTACATACATATTCTGTTAAATACTGAACATTTAGTCTTTTATCGCCTCCATCTGTCCTAGAAACATAAGCCAGTCTCTCATGTTACCTGTCCCATTCAGCCAATGAGGCTCACATGTTTCCTTTTTGAATGAGTATACGGCACTGTTGTTGTTAAATGTGCTCAGAATTACACAATCATGTGTCATTCTCTATCAACTTGAGTTGATTAAACAAGTTTTTTATACAACAAAAAAAACGCAGCTTTGAAATAAAAATATCTTGTCTTCAAAAAACAAACCTCTCAAATGGGACAGCTCTGCCTTTCCTCCCGTTACCATAGAAACTGAGCAGATGTTTTAAGCACTATTCAGACTGCATTAAAACATAAATATTCATGGTGAATATGTGGATATTAGAATACTTTATTTAGAGGACATTAAGAAGTTAAAAGGTTCTGAAAAATGAGTATTGCCTTTATAAATTCAGATTTCTTTCCGATCAAAACATGAGAAATAAAAAGTAAACATGACAAACAAATGGAGTTATGTGGTTTGTTAAATATGTTTTAGAAGTAAAAGTACACTATTTATCTCTGAATTGTAATGTAATATACTCAAGTAATTTAAAGTATGTGTCCCTCCCTCAAAATGTACTTGCTTAATTTACACGACTGATTAAAATGCTGCAAACACATTCACGCGTTGAGAACATGGTTGAGAATAGCACAAGTAATCGCGAGATTTCTGACAGCCCTGAAGGCAACACCATTGGTATGCCAGTGGGCGTGGCCGCACCTACACGACGTCATCATTGATGGGTCTCATGTTTACGTGGAAAACATGGCGGCGGACTACCAACAAGGATACAGCGCCTAGTAAATGCGACTGGAAGCGAGTTGGAAGCCAAAACGAGAGAACATTTTTAACTGTTAGCTTTTAGATTTACGTCGCTGGTATTTTGCATGAAGCAGTCTCCCTCTTGTTTCAGCCACAGGGACAGCGGTGATGGAGGACGAGGAGAGGCAAAAGAAGCTGGAGGCCGGCAAAGCAAAGGTTGGATTCTCAGTTTTTGGTGTCACTAGGACTGATATTACTCTGTAAAGTGATAACTTAATGTTGTCGACAACTTATTCCACTCACTGCTAGGTCTGTCAGCTGTTTACGGGCCCCCCTCCTCCCCTTGTTACCCCCCTCTCAGCTGTCAGTCCCACAAACATGCGCCCTGCTCTGACAGCCGCTGGCTCGCCGGGCTGTTAGCATGCTGCTAGCCTAACGTTACTTCACTGATTCATTGCACTTTTATGAACATGTAGGAGTGTATAGCAATGCTAGCTTGACAACACTAGCTGCCACATCGTTATCAAAGTCTTATAAATGCCTTAACTCCACCTGAAATGAGGCAGGCAGGCTGGTCTAACAGGATAAACAGGAGACATTTCCCCACTGGCTAGAGCAAACATTGTCCAGAGGTGTGCTTCAGTGGCTTTATCAATCAGACTCATCATTTAGGTCAGGAGGACAACCCCCACCCCCAGTTACTGATGTAAAACCGGGGTGCTACAACAGGATAATGCAGGGCTTTACATTTTGCCCTGTGGATTAATGTCCATTTCGTCTTTGATATTTTTGTGAATTAATGCTGTTTCATGTTGGAAATGAAAACAGTGTTACACTGCTCTGGCTGAGTTGTAAATACTCCCTTCTTGTAGCTTTACTGCTGATGTACTGTATGAAATGCAGCAGTGGTTATCTATATTTATTTTCTCAAGCATTTTCGGCATGAATTATGTCCATAGCATGCCTGCAAGGAGGTTACAATATATGACATGCTGCTCCACTTTGGGCATAACAAAATAATGTACACTATGACAATAAGAAAACCTTTAGACTTGTGTTTAAAATGGTGTTCATCGCTATTACTTATACACCACTTACTATATAATGTTGCTTCTTCTTTATATTTAAGTTTTTGTCTAGCTCTATCGACTTATACAAAGAGTTTGTAATGAATATAAGAATGACTTTTGTCAGGTAGACTTGAAATGCTACCCCATGTTGTGACACTGCAGGGAAACATCTAATACTATTTTTGGTTTCTTTTAGGTCACTCCAGGTTACATAGTGGAGCTGCTGCCCTGGCTTTTATGTTAGCACAGTGGGAGAGACCATGACAAACACCATCTCAGTGGCATTTTGTCTTATAAAAGGCCTCTCTGTACTGCAGGGGGTTTGCTGTTTTCCACAAACCGTACCATGTCACCATATGCGCTCACTTGCAAGGAGAAACATCACTCTGTATTTCGCGGAATAATACTTGTATAATGGTTGGCACCTGGTAGGGATATCCAGGACATTATTATTTGTTCTCAAAGTCCGGCTGGATCTTGTAAACTCGGATTAAGTCAAGGCTGATTTTTAGAATCAATCAGCAAGCAATGGGGAGTGTTTGAATAATGACATGACACTGCCCCTCTAAACTTCCACACCATTAAAAGGTAAATATTTCAACTATAGGTGGTTTTAGATGTAAAAATTAAACATTGAATCCAATACATGTAGCTGAAAATTAAGAGGAAGTAAGTATGAAATTGCTGCTATGATTCCCAAGTCTGACAATCAGAGGCAACGACTAGTGTCTTGGTAATGAGCTTCCTAGAACCAGGTGTAAGAAAGGCTTCATTTTAATGTCAGAGTGAAAGGAGAAATGTGGATCAATTATAACCCCTGGCCTCTACTTAGATTGACTTCCTTCCCAAGCACGTGCCTATTGAGTCAAACCAGACAATAAGCATTCATTGCAGGCTGATGTTTCAATTCATTAGCTGCAGATATATTGTTGTTGCTCTCACTTTTCTCTGTGGAAAGTGCATTACCAGCATAATAGATGTTCAGCTCCCTTCTCCAGTTACATGGCAGGTCTTTGAGTGTCTGCATTTTCTGACACAGCCGTGATAAGATCAAGATGGTGGAAGGATTTTGTGAAACTCACAGACTCACAGCCAGTTTATCAGTGACTTACCTCTTACTTTCTTTGCCAGACTCTGCAGAAGTTTGAGCTTGTGGAATGGAATGATGTAAATTGCCTGTATTTCAGCGTAGTTCCATTTGATCTGAAACGGATTAATCAAATGGACATGTTTTATTGTAATGGTGGTCTACAATTAAGCTTAAGGGGCTTCTTTAACTGTCAGATTGGTGTCTCCATTGAGGTGCCAGCCTATGTACTGCTCCAGCGTTTTCACAATAATACTGATTGGCTCACGGGGAGGACACGGCAGTGTTTTTAAATTTGGACCCAGCAATGCATGCATCATTCATGAAGGGCGACATGCATATTTGTTTCCCTGCTTCTCTCATGTGCCTTCTGGTCCTGCAATGAAAGTATGTTTGTAACTTTACAGGGCCTCTACCATCCTGACTGATGAGCTTGATTGGTCATTTGATGTGCCTTAGGGTTTTTCTGCAAATAAGGCATCATGGCAGTGGATATCTGATGAGTGCTGATTTAGCTCTTAACAACTAATGGTGATGCTTAAAATATTCCTGATGGATATTATGTCCAAACTAATATTAAATCCTTCAGCCTTGATTGGATTGTTTCAGCTAATAACCATACAGACCCTTTTAGAGAAATCAGTTGCCAAACTATACCACAGCCAATTAAAATAGTGTAGCCACAGCATTACAAGTAGGTTGTCCTGGGGTTCAAATATCCTAAAGGTCACGTTGATTAGGCAGCTAATGAGGTTTTGAGGACAGCAAAGGTGCAAGTTGAGCTGCTTAGCTTGGGCATAGTTAATCGTCCGGTGACTAATCATGTCCTGCAGACACGCACATGATACAAAGAGTTAACCACGCTCTTTTATCTTATTCATTTGTTGAATTAAAACTGGAACGGTTTCACCTTTAGGCCTCAGTCTTTATCATCCCAATATGTTTGGAGATATAACATTGAATGCTCTTGAAGCTCCTGTGGTGTCATGCAGTGCTGCATGCAAAGGGCTTGCCCAGTGATTAATTGAATGTGATCGTCTTAACAGCTGTTCGGTTTAATTGCTTCAACCGGGAACATGACTTAACCTAACTTCCCGTGCACTTTTGGAAACCCTTTTTATGTGAGAAGGAAGTCTCTTCCCCTCTTTTGATATTTTCAAAAACTTGTTTTTCACTTGAAATACGGCAAAATAGTCAGCAGAACTGATGCTGCAGTAGCACACCACAGCTGATTGAAATGTATACTAACTATACCAAGACATTAGTTAGGTTTCACTGTCTTTATAAGAGAAAAAGCTTTTCCAATAGGCATTCGTATCCGTATATATTCGATATAGCTCATTTAAAATCACAGTTTTGGTGGCATTTTAATTTAGTTACTTGTAAATCTTGGGACGTATGAATGATATTTGCAGTCTTTAAGTTTGATGTCTGGTTGAGGACTATAGTGTTAATGCCAATCTCGAAATTCATAATTGTCTGCTTAATAAACCCGACTACAGGTGTATAGGAATTTAGAAATGGTCCAACACATTACATTTCCTACATGGGGTCTAAGACTATATTTCATATGCAGAATGTGGCTCCTGCATGACATAGACTCCAACTGGTCTATCCTATAGTGACCATTGTGTGTTCACCTTTTGAGCTCTGTTTTCTGTTGCTCATTGGACAAGCAGCCATCACCAAAGACATTTCCATTCAGATATCTGCCCGCTGTTATTCTCTGCAGTGAGGAGGGAGACTGTGGCGGCGCTCATTAAGATGAGGATGCTGCATGAGAACATCATTCTCAGTGGAGGTTATAAGGATACTTGACTTTGATCCTGGCTTAGATTTGTTGACTGCTAAGGCACGTAGGGCTGTGACGGGTATTACAAATGTATTGCTTGTTGAGACAGGAACACGGGTGATTTGATGACCTGCAGAACCACATTTTATTGGTCACAGGCAATAAGCACATGCTCAGAGTCAGAATAAACACATTCAAATACCTTTACCTGCCGCTCAGTCGCAGTGTGAAGAGACTTTAGGGTAGGAGTTGTTCAGGTCATCACATTTCTTTGAGATATATACGCATATATAAACTAAAGCGAATTATAGCTTCTGTGTTTGAAGCCTCTTTATTGTTTAACAGCTGAACCCCCCCTGCTGCCCTCGCTGCGTCAGGTGACTTCAGTTGCTGTGGCTGCTTTGTTTTCAGGCCGGTTAGCTATTGTTAATTTCCAACCGGAATGTGTGTGTGTGTGTGTACATGTGTGTAAAGCACAGGATGGTTGCCTCCTGGTAGTTGGGTGTTGACTAACACACTGCTGCTGACAGCCTCATTAACACATGACTTTGCTGTGAGTGTCCTCCCCACTGCACTGCTGCATTTTAGTGCTGCTTCAGTATTATAGCCTCACTGCATGAATCCATTGACAGAAGACTACTACTGAATGACCAATTGGCAAATTACTCTTGTCAACAGTATGTTAAAGTGAAGCAATAGTTATTCTTTAGCTGTGTACTATAACTTTTTTATTTATTGATATTTAAAACAATTAAAATGAAGCAAATATTTCTTGGATGGCAAACACAGTTTATTTTGGTTAAATAAATCTAATATTTATAGATCTATCCTGCTCATTTATTTCAACTGTGTCCAATCTGGTCAATACACCCAGACATATACCACCCCAATATAATTATACATCATGTCTGAATATAAATTGTGTTGATCTCCAAATTAATATGTATCAGCTGAAAAACGACAAACACATAAACACTCACTTTGAATATTACATCTTAGTTTTGTTTAGCTCCACTCCAATTGCAATGAATTTAATCTCACCAAAAAAAGAAACATATTTACTGTATGTTGTTGTTGATGCTGTGAGTCATCTACTTTTACACATGGATTAAAAAAAAAAACCTGTGTGAAAAATGTTTTCAGACAGCAGATGGTGATACACCTACAGGCTCTCCTCCTGGATGGCGACGCAGCTCTGGTTCTCCATATGCTCCGCTCGGCCAGCCAAATAGGGCAGCCTGATATGATAAGCAGCTCAGTCAAAGGCTGGGTTTCCGGAGACTTCTCCAAAACTCAGGCTGTGTGTGTGTGTGTGTGTGTGTGTGTGTGTGTGTGTGTGTGTGTGTGTGTGTGTGTGTGTGTGTGTGTGTGTGTGTGTGTGTGTGTGTGTGTGTGTGTGTGTGTGTGTGTGTGTGTGTGTGTGTGTGTGTGTGTGTGTGTGTGTGTGTGTGGTGTGTGTGTGTGTGTGTGTGTGTGTGTGTGTGTGTGTGTGTGTGTGTGTGTGTGTGTGTGTGTGGTGTGTGTGTGTGTGTGTGTGTGTGTGTGTGTGTGTGTGTGTGTGTGTGTGTGTGTGTGTGTGTGTGTGTGTGTGTGTGTGTGTGTGTGTCCCTTTTAGCTTTCTAAGCTGTGTGCTGTAGGTAGGGGGACGGGACCACGACGCCCACTCTCAGCTCTGTCGTGTCCGCCTCTAACCTTTAGTGCAGCATCACCATACCAGAGCCGTCAAACAGTGCTCTCCTTTATGCTAATGTTTGCTGCTACAGGAGTGTGGTACAAAATCACTTCTTATGTAAGCCCTGTTCTCACTGTGTACAATGCGTTCTTATTTGCATTGTGCCTGAATGCTGAGAGGACAGTGTTGTCGCACATGACTGAAATGACAAACTGACATTTAAGGATCTGTGATATGACCATATATACTTTGAAACAATATGTTATTAACTACTGTCAGAAATGTTACTGTACAATTAAACTTGACTGAGTGTGAATATATTTAATGGATATGTAGGTGTGTTGCAAATCAAATTTAAAATCAAAGCAAATATATTTAAATATACATTTTGCATCAATCGTATAAAGTTTCTTCATTTTTAAGTAATAGAGTAACTGCATGAAAGTTCATTCTTGGTGTAGGGCTGCTCAATTAATCATATTTTAATCGCGATTATGGCTTGCAACGATTACGAAAACAACGTAATCGAAATAAAACGATTATTTTTTTTTAAATTTATTTAAATAATCAACTGTTAAAAACATACTGTTCAAAAAAAATTCTCCAATAAATTGATGTTTTCAAAGTAAATGGATAATCATTTTTAATAATCGTGATATCGATTATTGACCCAAATAATCGAGATTAAGATTTTTGCAATAATCGAGCAGCCCTATCTTGGCGTTTGAAAAATGAGTCTAAAGACAAAACATAAGCACTTCCAAAAATAGTGCCAAACCCATATGTTAAAGTGCATTTAGGGTAATTATTCCTGTCATGGGGTTCTTTGCCATTTCCAGGACAGGTGAGCATGCATTAGCACGGTATCCGTGGCAACAGTCTGTGTATATCTATGGCAATCCTTGTAACACCTGTGCTGCGACACCTGCAGCCCGGCTGTGAGCTGTCGCTGGAACTCATACATAATACATGTCAGTAGTTGGAACAAACTGTGTTTCTAGTAACATTTGCTGCTTTTGTTTTCAGTACAAAATGAATTTGTGTGAAAGAAAGGGAGAAATAATGAATAGTTAGATATTAGATCTGTTTGCTCCTACGCTTAAAAACTGTTTTAAAAGTATTTTCTTAAGATAAAAAGTGAAATGGAGAATATGAAAGCTAATAACAATGGATAATAAAATACCTTTATGTTTTGGATTAGGGCCAGAAAACATGGAACTGTTGCTGCATTAAATGGTTGTTCAAATGACATAACATGAATTGAAATTGTGTCTGTAGTTGATTATTCATTTTTAAGCTCAAAAACTAAAGTTATCATCTTTCATCGTCCAGAATGCAAAAAGATTATTTTTGGATTATTCTTTTTTATTATCTGCCACAAATGATTACACATAGGTTCTGCTGGGGTTCAAATAGACTACAGGTTTTTTTGAGGTGTTGAGGACAGCACAGGTAGGAGTTGATCTGCTTAGCTTGGCCTGAATGGTTAATCGTTTCGGTGACTCATCATGTCTGTGCCCTGCTCAGCTCTGCATGGGACAGACTGGACCACAGGGGCTCTTTTATCTTACCAATTGGCTTAATTGAGACAGGAGGGTCTGCCTTATAGTCTGCCGTTTTAGTCTTTGTTCATATGTATACATATCTAACATTCAATGATTTTGAAACTTTTGTAATCTCCTGCTGTGCTGCTTGTTCCGAATTAAATTGATATAAAGTGGAGATCTTGAACCAACACAAATTATGAACATAAGCAATTCAAACAAAACGAGAGAGATGACATAATGTGTTAGTTCCGATCATTGACATAGTTTGGAAATGTAATCCCACTAGTCAGGATTAGCACCTGGCAGAGCAAGAGGCATGTGTCGGGTGATACAGACTCAGGGAGGGAGGACTCATTTTCAGCGGGGGGAGACGTATTTTTGGGACACATAATGCAGCACTTTCACTTGAGCAATCTGTGCCGACTCGGAGTAGGTTTATTTGTTCTTTTTCTATATTTTCTTTATTAAGTTTGTAGATAGTTTGTGGGAGGCTAACAACGTTGTGAATCAGGCTAAAGCAGGAGGTTATGCTCTAAAGCTTTAGCATTAAGGTCAGGTAAACAAAGATCTGAGAACAGGCTCCAGCCCGAGATGTAGACGAGAATAACCCTTCCAAGAAGTGTTATAGAACACGTTTTTACTTACTTTACCTCCAAGGAGAAGCTGAAAATGCCATTTGTTATTCTTTAACACCGTCTGTTTCTCTCTTCCCTCTCCAGTTGGCTGAGTATCGGCAGAGAAAAGCTCACGCGGACTCCCAGAAGCATCAGAAAAAGAAAAAGAAAAAGAAAGCTGCAGAGGACTCTGAGGGGGACTCTCAGGGACGAGTGGACGGCGAGCCGGATCAGTCTGTGGGAGGAGAAGGACGAGATGCATCACAAGAAGGGAATGAAGAGCCCCCCACCAACGAGTTTACCTTCGCCAGGACGCTACGGAGCGGAGAGACGGTCAAACATAACCAGACCTACACCATAGAGGTACACGCCTTCATTTATTACAGTTTTACAGTCCCCTTTATTTCTTTCAATGCACAAGAAAAACACAAAATAAGGTAAAGGTGCAAAAACGAATATATGAGAAAACATTTGAACATTTCCTGAAGGGCATTTTGACATATTGAAATAGTTACTTTTGTTCATTGACTAATCCAAACCCCAAACATTTTTTTATTTACTATCAAAGAACACTCAGAAACCCAGTGAACGTTTACTTTTGGGAAGTTGAAACCAATACATTTGTTTTGGAATTGTTGCTTAAAATATGACAAAATATTTGGCAATTCATTTTCTGTTGATTGAGTTATCAAATAATTGACTGATAGTTTAACTTCAAATACATTTTCAATGCTTGAATGTAATCATAAAATGTTGTAATGCATGAAATGGGAAGGTGAAACATGTGTTAATTTATTTTGAGATGAGATTATGAGATTATAGTTACCTAAAATGCTCAAACAAGTTAGCCTTCAATCATCAAACTAAGAACACTGTTTGCATCCTGAATGATACTTTCATTCTTGGTGCTGACGTCTTAAAGTGTCCAAAGTAATCTACTGGTCTAACATATTGTAAAACACATCTTCTAACAATGTTTATTTTATGGAATGAATTATAAAATGATCAGCATTCATTTTTAATGCTAATTAAAACAAATCAAGTAACCAAAAATATATGGATTCACGTCAGAAGAAGATCCCTGCTAAGACTCTGGTGTTTCAAATGTGAAGGTTCTCTGTCTGTGTGCTTTGAAACAGCACGAGCCTATTTCTCTCAGTCACAAACAATTTCACAAAATATGAATAATGTTTATTCATGAATCTGTCATTCATTGTCTCCAGTGAAAGGACACATTTGAAGCCTATTTAAACATGAGCGTTCCTCAGAATGCATTTCCTCTGTCTCTAATGCTGCACCCTGATGTAGTCTGTGCTCCTCCTGCAGCCTGATGTAGTCTGTGCTCCTCCTGCAGTCTGATGTAGTCTGTGCTCCTCCTGCAGCCTGATGTAGTCTGTGCTCCTCCTGCAGCCTGATGTAGTCTGTGCTCCTCCTGCAGCCTGATGTAGTCTGTGCTCCTCCTGCAGTCTGATGTAGTCTGTGCTCCTCCTGCAGTCTGATGTAGTCTGTGCTCCTCCTGCAGCCTGATGTAGTCTGTGCTCCTCCTGCAGCCTGATGTAGTCTGTGCTCCTCCTGCAGCCTGATGTAGTCTGTGCTCCTCCTGCAGTCTGATGTAGTCTGTGCTCCTCCTGCAGTCTGATGTAGTCTGTGCTCCTCCTGCAGCCTGATGTAGTCTGTGCTCCTCCTGCAGCCTGATGTAGTCTGTGCTCCTCCTGCAGCCTGATGTAGTCTGTGCTCCTCCTGCAGTCTGATGTAGTCTGTGCTCCTCCTGCAGTCTGATGTAGTTTGTGCTCCTCCTGCAGCCTGATGTAGTCTGTGCTCCTCCTGCACCCTGCAGTCTGATGTAGTCTGTGCTCCTCCTGCACCCTGCAGTCTGATGTAGTCTGTGCTCCTCCTGCAGCCTGATGTAGTCTGTGCTCCTCCTGCAGCCTGATGTAGTCTGTGCTCCTCCTGCAGCCTGATGTAGTCTGTGCTCCTCCTGCAGCCTGATGTAGTCTGTGCTCCACCCTGCACCCTGATGTAGTCTGTGCTCCTCCTGCAGTCTGATGTAGTCTGTGCTCCTCCTGCAGTCTGATGTAGTCTGTGCTCCTCCTGCAGTCTGATGTAGTCTGTGCTCCTCCTGCACCCTGCAGTCTGATGTAGTCTGTGCTCCTCCTGCACCCTGCAGTCTGATGTAGTCTGTGCTCCTCCTGCACCCTGATGTAGTCTGTGCTCCTCCTGCACCCTGATGTAGTCTGTGCTCCTCCTGCAGTATGATGTAGTCTGTGCTCCTCCTGCACCCTGATGTAGTCTGTGCTCCTCCTGCACCCTGCAGTCTGATGTAGTCTGTGCTCCTCCTGCACCCTGATTTAGTCTGTGCTCCTCCTGCACCCTGATGTAGTCTGTGCTCCTCCTGCACCCTGCAGTCTGATGTAGTCTGTGCTCCTCCTGCAGTATGATGTAGTCTGTGCTCCTCCTGCACCCTGCAGTCTGATGTAGTCTGTGCTCCTCCTTCACCCTGCAGTCTGATGTAGTCTGTGCTCCTCCTGCACCCTGATGTAGTCTGATGTAGTCTGTGCTCCTCCTGCACCCTGATGTAGTCTGTGTTCCTCCTGCACACTGATGTAGTCTGATGTAGTCTATGCTCCTCCTGCACCCTGCAGCCTGATGCAGTCTGTGCTCCTCCTGCACCCTGATGCAGTCTGTGCTCCTCCTGCACCCTGCAGCCTGATGTAGTCTGTGCTCCTCCTGCACCCTGATGTAGTCTGTGCTCCTCCTGCACCCTGCACCCTGATGCAGTCTGTGCTCCTCCTGCACCCTGCAGCCTGATGCAGTCTGTGCTCCTCCTGCACCCTGCAGCCTGATGCAGTCTGTGCTCCTCCTGCACCCTGATGCAGTCTGTGCTCCTCCTGCACCCTGCACCCTGATGCAGTCTGTGCTCCTCCTGCACCCTGATGCAGTCTGTGCTCCTCCTGCACCCTGCAGTCTGATGTAGTCTGTGCTCCTCCTGCACCCTGCACCCTGATGCAGTCTGTGCTCCTCCTGCACCAAGAAAGCCTTTCAACACAAGGCATCTGAAGGCTTTAGTCATCATTAACATGCACTGACTGCAAAAGAGCCTATGAGAGAAAACACAAGCAGTGATAGATCTTTGTTAAAATGATCATCGTCCTCTCCAGAGTTTTGTTTGTCTCCTGGAGCCAAATGAGCCGCTGTAGCTGTCATGACAACCGGTCCCACTGAGAGCACCGGGCAGCGATGTAGGAATTTAGGCTGGAAAATGAATTGTTTCCTAATTTCTTCAGAATTGTATAATTCAGTGTTTTCTTTAATGCAAAGATTCAGCTGGAGATGTCTTGCTTTTCTGAGTCACACAGCTTAACTCGAAAACCAACATTTAAAAGTAACTAATGAATGAGACCTTTACCACTTTATAGAAAGAACATTTCTAAATGACAGTTTTTGTAATCAAGCACACACAAGAATAACATTTCCAATAGCAAAACCATAATTCATTAATAATTACTTTGCTTTTAATTGAGCCCTTAGCTTAATTTCCCTTTAATGAATAAAGAATTACAGATTTACTTAATTATTATTTGTTTAGCAGCAAGATTTTTATAAAATGATTGGTAATAATGATTTCTCATACTGTAATTAGACTAAAATGCACAAAGCAATCTTATAACTGAGAGCCTGCATTTCGTATTTGAAACTTTGTATCCCAACAGTATAGATTGGACTTTTCAACGTGTTAAATACTTTTTCTGCAGCATGCATCTGGTTTAATTTGTCAATGATACATTTTGCCTGGAGGAGGCTTCATACTTTATTATATGATGTTTAACAACAGCACTTGATGATTAAAACTCGACTACTGTGCTGAGAGACAAGATTTCCCTATGGAATAATTTATATTTAAAATGTTGGTGCAGTGCTGACTTGTTGTTCTGAAGGTTGAACTTTTAAACTTCTTAGTTTTTTGTTTGCTTAATACACTACAGACCAGTACTTTCATCAGGCATGCTGTTTAAAACTTTAAAGGGATGACATTTTATGTTGAGGCTTCTACAAATTCATTAAATATCCACAAATGCTACCGTGTCTCATGCAAGCCAAGCCCACTTTCATGGTCAGTCAGTTTAATATTCTTTGTCGACATCGAAAGCTTTTAGGAGCATAGTTATTATTTGGTCTGTAAGCTTTACAAACATACCTGACCTTATAACCTGCAACACATGTCATTCAGTAGTCTCAACAATGGGTCTGATAAATAAATATTTAATGGAAAATAAGCTATTAAGAAACAGTTTAGAAAAAAATGTGCACATATCTGAGGGCTCTTACACTTTTCCCTCTCAATCTCTTTTATCACCGCTGTGCAGCCGCTCTGGACCCGCTGTACACTTGATGCGGTACATGCCCACTAAACTTCCAGTTGCCATGGAAACAAACAATTGCCTTTAAACAGGATGAGATGCGTCGGCCTGCGTGACCAATTCCTGTGGCCTTGCAACACTTTTTCTACAGACCTTAAGGTTAATTTAATGTATTAATGATGTGTTGCACAGAACGTTTTTTTTACCTTGGAATCGACCCACAATCCTCTCTGTTATACAAAGCTGTGGAACATAGAGCACTGAGATGTATTGTGTAACACTAACAACGTAACAGACTGAGCCATACAGTACACACAGTGAAATGCTCTATGCCTTTTTACATTGTTCTGATCCCAGACTAACAGGTTCAAGGTTTGTCAGTGACGCTGCTTTCTGTTAGTAGGAAGCGGTTGCTGTGGAAACATAACAACCGTCTTTCACAGCTCAAGTAATTACAAATATAAGTGTGCTGAGTGTTGAATCATAGAGAATGCCTTAGACAGCGGCAAGGAAACTTCTCGCTCTCGTTCAATGAGGTTTTGACATTGTGTTCACGTGTTCTGTTCTCCGTGCACGTTTTCTCTACGATCTCTATCAATTCCAAGTAAAACTCTCCCCTTCTCCGCTCGTGGACCACAAACCGTTTAAATGTATGACCCTTGAATTAACCCGAACATAGAGTTGAATAGTGGCCGTCATTACTCAGTGGGAGTGAGAAAGGAGCTGTGTGATGGAAGGAGGTTAGGCCCATATGTTAATGCTGAGTGCCCACAGAAATAGGACATCAGGCAGTGTTTATCAAACTGTTCAGATTTAACATTTTATCATGTGCGTTTTGTGGAAGATTTCTTGAAACTGTAATCACTACATAGTCCGGTTTTAATTTCACAATAAAAGATTACACATATTTAAAATGTTTACTGTTTATTTGACTTTGTTTATGCTCAATTGTGATGCTTTGTCTGTCATGTACTACTACTGTATTTCCTGTGAACAGATTGAAATCACTTTTACGTGGCTCATATTTTATTATTTTATTCAACATTTATCATTACTATTTTTTTTAATTCAGTACTGATTATATTGTCTTTATCTCCTCTGTTGCAGCCGGAGAGTGAAGTGTCCACGACGGCCGAAGATTATTCCTCAGAGGTGAGAGGACCGTTCTGAAAAAATGTATCATCATATCGTGAGACAAACCCCCCCCCCTCTTAACTTCAAATTAGGGCTGAGGGACCATTTGATATGATATTTTAGTGTCTTTTTAAGGTTAAAAAGACACTAAGATATCATATCAAAAGGAGGTCCTTCACAATACCTTATCTCCCATTCCTACAATCGATGTTTTTTTACCATGCCAAGTTTACATCAATGCAACTTGTATATTGAAGCATCTTTTAGAAGGGCTTCTGGAGATCCATATTTAACTACCAGAGGATGCTTTTGTTGATTTTATGAAAGTAAATATTTGTACAGTTTATTAGCCAGGTAGACCTTTGTTGAATACTGAAGTCTTCCAGTACACATCCACACATTCAGACTACTAGCTAGGTTACAACATATCCCATGCTGGTATGCCTTCACAGAAATCCAACCACAGACCCAGCCACTTATTTTCCAGAAAATAGGTGAAACGTTTTCCCTTCTGCACTTTGAGTTGAATTTTTTATATCAAATCTGATACATAAATGATAAATGATTATTATCAGTCAAATGGAGGATATTCATTCTTGTAAAAATGTGACTTCTATTAACTATCGTCAACAAGGAACATCTGTTATCTAAAACTAAACACAGAAAACTCTGAATCCTTAAAAGGTTGATTTTAAAGGTGATTTTAAAACCAACATTTCAAAACATTTGCCCAAAAAACGAATCACCAGACTTTAGCAGTACTAATCTACCCAATTAAGACCTTGGAAACAATGTGGACTTTCCGTCACAGCTCCTATATCTTAGTTTGTCTGACAGCGTTGTGAATTAACAGGTGAATGGGTGCCATGAGGAGATGACAGAGAGCCTAATGATGCCTTCGAAGGATTTTGTCTGGGTACAGTAATCTGATCAAGCAGCTCTTTTGGCTCGGCTTTCGGCTGCTGGACGTAACTGTCTGTTTGCTTACACTTTAGTCCTCTGCAAGATTTCCTATAACCCACTAACCAAGCCTGTTTAATGCTGTACTCACTCGACCATAACCTTATGTGTGATAGGAATCTGAAAGCTGTATCGTAGGGAAGAGAAGTACAAATCTTCCTATGTTATCAATGACCATTTTGAAAGCACTAATGGCTGAGCAGTTTAGGATCGAAGAGGGCAGTGTGACATTTTAGAAGTGTCAATTATTAGTGAAAACTGGAGGACAGTCCTCCGGGAGAAATGGAAGAAGAAGAGATGAAAAGAGGACTGTGAAGAGTTTGAAGGAGAGAGCACATGGGGGGGCTTATACAGAGCTGCTCTCTTTAGATACACTGAGGTGAAACTTGAACAGGGGAGGGACACCAAGGAGGTGCTAATCAATAAAGGTGGGATAGCTGGGGAGCAAAATGACATGCCAGCTGCGGTTTGAATTACACTGACATGTTAAGAGAGATAATAATGCCAGAAGTTATTTATAAACTGAACTATTCTTATAGTATAAAAGTGTTACCATAACTTAATGTTTCATTGAAATATGCAAAATGAAACCCATATTGATCCAATCTTTAGGAACAATTGACTGTCTTAGTGAGGATTTTGACTTGTGTGTTTTGCTATGAATAATCTATAATACAATCCAAATACTCTCTGTATGAGGGCTGCAGCATTTATCTCTATTGTTGCATATTCTATCACATATTGTGAATTGTATATATTCGATAAGCTTAGTGTTTCTTGACTGTCCCTAAAGACACCGTCTCAAACATGAAGTCCATCATCACAGGACTACAGTTTCCCTTGATGTTTAGCCACACAAGTGTTCTGTGTTAAGGCTGATCAAGTCACCCTAACTTTTGGTACTGCTGCATGAATTAGCTTTTCTTGCCTTCAAGAAGGTCTCTGTCTGAAAGCTCACTTAAAAACATATTATATATACAGTGCAAATGTATTTCATATTTTTCATTACGTCCGATAGTCTGTAGCTCCAACACCAAAACAGCCAAACCTGATACCAGGTGAGCGGCGCTGTTTTTCATCCTCAAAATTATTCAAATTGAATCACATGGTGTGGGATGAGACATTTAAATACTGCTTAAATGAGAAGTATTCAGCACCTAATGCCTTTCGATCTTAAATTGAAAGTGTGATAACTTTGCTAAACCTACGACATCTCTTGTTTTTTTAAACAGTATAATGTGCCATTTCAGATATTTAGTTGAATTGTTTTTCTTGCAGGCCTTAACTCACGCTTACAGTACTAACAAAGACTTTGCCTAAACTGCCTTGGGTTATTGGAGATGCATTTTGACCAGTATCTGTAAAGCAGTCCTTAGCAGAGAAAACCATTAACACATGTATTGCACTTTCATGTGGCTCTGGTAACTAACTGCTGTTGCTTTACGGTGGCGAATAATTGCTAAGCTCATTCCTAATGGCTTTACCAAAACCCTGTAAAAAGAGCACATTCTCCTACTCAGGAGGAGGTGGAGCCTCTGCGACAGGTGACAAAGGGAGGACCGATGGAAGAGGAACTAGCCGCAAAGACCCAGGCAGTGGAGGAGCTGAGTCGAGAGCTTGAAGATATCAGATCTGCCTTTGGCACAGAGGGAATACAGCAGGTACATTCATTACCCGTCGTTGTTGTTGTGAAAATCACCGAGTGTTTTCACACAAACACATCTTGCATTTGGTTTTGAATAACAAATGGTCACCTGTCATCCATTTCCAATTATTTGTCATACTGCAATTCCATCTGTAGCTCTCACTGTCTACAATGAAATGACGGGCTCTCCATCAGAAAGCCCGGAAGGTTCTTTCTGATGCTTAATCCTTTCTCTGCTCGGTAGCATCGTGAAAGCTGTCTGTAAAGTGATTTTACTTAGTTTCATTTTACCTTTCTAGCTTCAGGACTTTGAGGCGGCTCTGAAGCAGCGAGACGGCATCATCACGCAGCTCACAGCTAACCTCCAGCAGGCTCGTGAGGAGAAAGACGAGACCATGAAAGAATTCCTGGAACTGACGGAGCAAAGCCAAAAACTACATATTCAGTTCCAGCAGGTGGGAATGTTTTAAGTATAAACTACTATGTTATATTAGCTATTCAGTCCTATATTCCCTAGCCACTACAAGTCATTACACTATTATTATTTTTGTTCTACTCCTTGTAGTCCATGTTTTAATTAAAAAACACATTTGTTTATGGGAAAATCTCAGCTTCAGGCGGGTGAGACTCTGAGGAACACGAGCCACAGCAGCACAGCAGCTGATCTTCTGCAGGCCAGGCAGCAGCTCATGCAATACCAGCCACAGCTGGAGGAGCTCCAGCTCAAACTCAGTGAGATGGAGACGGTAAGAGGCCTAATGTGAATCCAAGCTGTTGCACAGTATGTTCTCCAGGTTGCCCCTGCTTACATGAGAATTGTTTCTTTGCAGTTGGGGAGAAGATCAGAAGAATCATTCATACAAAGGATAAATGAAAAGGACCTGCTTATTGCTGAACAAGACAAAGTTATTACGAGTCAGGAGCAGTCGCTGACAGAGAAAAGGACGGTAGAGACGTGTTTTGCTCAAACACTGAAAGAGAAAAATGAATTAACTGCAATAATCACAGAGCAGGAGCGGTCACTGACCCTGCTCAGAGAGGAACTTGTTCATGTGGCACGGACTACTGATGACAATATTATAGGCCCTTCAGAGAAAGACCTGATCATAGCAGAGCACGAGCGAGTCATTTCAGAACGCGACTACTCTCTCACCCAGCTCGAGGATGAGCTCGAGTCCTCTGAAAAACATCTGTGTGACCTCAAACAGCGAATGGCTGCAAAAGAGGCAGAGTTTGAAGGATGCATGGATGAGTCGGAGAACAACAAGGCAGGCCTAGAAAGCTGTAAAAGCGAAATGGAGAGATGTAAATTAGAATGGGAGAAAGACCGTGTGGAGTTAGAAAGCTGTAAAAGCGAAATGGAGAGATGTAAGTTAGAATGGGAGAAAGACCGTGTGGAGTTAGAAAGCTGTAAAAGCGAAATGGAGAGATGTAAGTTAGAATGGGAGAAAGACCGTGTGGAGTTAGAAAGCTGTAAAAGCGAAATGGAGAGATGTAAATTAGAATGGGAGAAAGACCGTGTGGAGTTAGAAAGCTGTAAGGGTGAACTTGCAACCTCCAGACAGAAAGAGCGAATGTCATCTAATGAAATCATGCAGCTCATGGGCACAGTGGAAGATCTGCAGAAGCGTAATCACCAAGGTAGCCTGTCGGAGGGCGACACAATCCAACAAATGCAGGAAGAGAATGCGAGGAACCTCGAAATCCTCAGGGCAGAGCTGGATGAGATGTACGGCGAGCAAATAGTCCAGATGAAGCAGGCGGTTAATTTGCAGCATGCAGCGAAAGTGGAGCAAATGGTCGAGCGACATCGCGCTGAGCTCGAGCTGCTGAAATCTCAACAGCTGTCTCAAAGCTCCACTGTTAGCATTGAGGTGGAAACACTCAATGCTAAGACTAGTGAGCTTCAAAAGACATTACAGCAATCCCAAGCAATGCAAGACAACGTCAGACATGAGCTAAGCCGAGTCACCCAAGAGAAGCTCAACCTGCAGGCCAAGGTGGAGGGTCTCCTCCTAGATCTACGTGCTGCTAAAGAACAAGTGGAGCAGGTCTCCAAAAGCCTTATCTCTCAGGAAAGCCATCAAGGTGAACTGCAGCGCCTCCAGGAACAAATCGACAATCTTAACAGCGAACTGGATGCTGCTCAGGAAGCGGCTGAGGAGGCAGAAATAAAACATGAATCGGAAACAACCAATTACAAAATCAAGTTGGATATGCTGGAGAGAGAGAAAGATGCTGTGCTGGACCGCATGGCCCAGTCACAGGAGTCAGAGCTGGAGCGACTGAGGACTCAGCTTCTGTTCAGCCATGAGGAAGAGCTCACCACGCTTAAGGAGGATTTGCAAAGGGAGGGCTTCCTAAACACGGAGAACCTTCTCAACGAAGCTGCTATCAAACACGAGAAAGCTCTGGAGGACCTGCGCAAGGGTTATGAAGAAGAACTGCATCTGTTACGAAGAGAGAGGTCAAGTTTTTGCCACAGAGCGGGATGAGCTTTTCCACCAAATCCTTGGACTGAAGGAAGATCTGAAGATGGCTTTGCACAGCTCCAAAGCAGACAAGCTTGTCCAGCAGCTCCAAGAACTTCAGGTAGAGATCGAGGAGCTGAGAAAGGGAGGAGAAGAACGAGTTCGTATGGGAAATGAAATTCAGTCATTGCTAAAGAAAACGGAGCTGCTTGAAAACCAAACGAGAGAAAAGGAACGTTGTTGGGAAAACAAATGGAAGATCAGGAATCGGAAAAAGAGGACTTTGACAGAATCTAATCACACTTTGAAAGAAGAGTTGGACTCCAAACATCTGACAATGGAGACACTCACAGCAGAGAATAATCAAAGACGGCAACAAGTAGTTCAGTTTACTGAGGAAATTGATAAACAGAGGACTACTTTCTCTTTCGCCGAGACGAATTTTGAGGTAAAACTATCAGGAGCTGAAGGAGGAGTACACATGTCTTATTGAGGCGAAAACGCACCTAGAAGAGAGGACTCTGAAGGAGACCTTGAGTTTGAGGCTAAAATCTCCAGCCTTCAGTCCAGATTGGCGAGCTGAAGGGTCGCAGCAGCAAAAGGGCCGCAGCGAATACAGATAGACGGGAACACGCTGTAATAGAGAAAGATTACTACCGAGTTAATGGAGAAGCTTAATGTTACTTTGAGTGAGAAGCAGAGCCTGGCTGCACGGCTTTCCGAAGTTACAGAGAAACTCGTGTTTACAGCGAGCAAAGTGACACAGCTGGAGAAAGATCTGCTCAAAGTAAGACAAGAAAATGTGAAGTCATGGCGCAGAGTGAAAACCTGGGGAAAGAGCTAGAAAAGAGAAAGGAAATGATAAGAAAGCAAACAAGTGGGCAGGGGAAAGCTAAGCCCCATCATGCAGGGCAAGCGATGAGCCAGTGTCTTCTGAGGATCATATCTTAGATTCAATCTATGCAAGAAGAGACGAAAGCTCTTCAGGCTCTCTTACGGGCAGCTGAATCCGAGAGAGACGGCGCCAAGCAGACCTTTGAGATCCAGAACGTCTCACTGGCCTCCTTCTCCAGCAGCGGTCCAGTCAGTAGGGGAGGTTGCGGGAACATCCTTGCCGCTCAAGCCCACCGCCTCAGGGTCAAACAGGCGCAAGAGACGGCAGAAGTCGAAGCAGGAGCGCAAACTGGGAAGCGCCGGCGCAGACTGCAGAGAAGAAAAGCACAGGGAGGGGGAGGAGGAGGCAGTGTTGGAGGAAGAGGGAGCACAAGTGCAGTGCTGCAGAGCAGGAGATGCAGCCTCCGATGGAGAGCCAGGTGTTGCCATGTTCACGAGAGAGGGCCGGTAAAGGGACTCCGCTGACGGACATCAGGGAGACGGAGGCACCACACGGGTAAGCACGCACTCAAATGCTTCCACTGCAACGCTGCCTTCTTCTAAATGACATGTTTGAGTGAAAGGCTTTTCAGAAAGTGAGCTCTACAGAGGATGAATAGGTCAAACTGACATCACATTCACAATTAATGCTGTGATATTTCATCAAGGATGTGGGAATAGCATTCATAGCCATATGAATCCCTCACAAAAAGAGAGTATGACTGAGGGGTTTCAGCTCTGACATGTTTTCCCTCCAGTGACTAACGGTCATGATTGCAGACCGCCTGAGTGTCTGCAGCCTTGCTCTCCTAGGTAGCATTCAGCAGCACAGTCATACTGTGGTGATAAAGATAGCCTTATGTGTTTAAGTTCATGCAAACCATTCAGTTCAAGACCTTTGCTGTGTGCAACTGTGGGAAGAAAAACATGCGCACACATTTCAGCCTGCACACAACAGTGCCAGGACTTCATCGATATTCTGCTCATTTCTACTTTTAAAAGAATACTATACCATATTTGTAATCCTTCCATTCGGCTTCTCCTCAAACTGAATATTTTGTTGCTTTCGAAAAAGATCTGAAAACCAAACAATAGAAAACGGTCACCCTCGGTATTCTGCGTTCTATTATTTGACATTGAAAAAAAGATGTACATTGTAGTTTCTTTCCGTCCTGCAGGGAGTGGAAGGTTTCGAGGTGAGAATTGATTTTACCTCCGTCACTTCTGTGTCAGCGTCACTTCAAGATCTCATTTACACCAGACAAAGGATACAGTACAGTGTCGGTCTGCCATGTCATGTGTTTCATATTGTTGTTATCACCTGTAACATTACAAATGCTCCAGACATTTCTGATGTCTTTTCAAGTGGAAAAAGATAGATCTTTAATTTCTACGTATCCTTTTAATTAAATGCATAACGTAATGGCTGTAAATAAAGACATTTGGCAGTAGCTATCCTCAGTTAGTTGTCGGTTTCCAATGAAGTCTTTAAAACTAGTTGTAATGTTTGCCTCTAATGCTTAATGCAATGTGGAAATGACATTTTATTCACAAGACTATTGTGTGATTTTGAACACCATTTTTCACACCGGCAGGGCAATAGTTTCCAAATAAATTAATAAAATAATCATTTATAAGTGCTTTGTTTTGAAATATTGGAATTTATTTTACTTTTCATTATCAATGCAATCAAAAAGGGGACTTATTTTTTTAATGAGGATTTTTGTTCACACAGATCAACTTTAAAAGCAGTTATTATACTTGATAAACATTACGACTGATATGTGAAAGAAAAGCGAAATAAAGACAAACTTTAGATTGACGATGTAGAGTTCTATCCATATACTGGATCATTCGATTATACAATGATTTCTTTATTTCTGCTCCCCCTCAGGAAGTGTTCCATCGTGCTTCACCTTGTCTTTTGTCCATCAATGTCATCTTTGTCTGCATTTCTTTGGAGGATATAATGTAAGAGTGCATTTCCTTCTGCTTGTTTTAAACTTCTTAGTTTTTTGTTTTGCTTAATACACTACAGACCATACTTTCATCAGCATGCTGTTTAAAACTTAAAGGGATGACATTTTATGTTGAGGCTTCTACAAATTCATTAAATATCCACAAATGCTACCGTGTCTCATGCAAGCCAAGCCCACTTTCATGGTCAGTCAGTTTAATATTCTTTGTCGACATCGAAAGCTTTTAGGAGCATAGTTATTATTTGGTCTGTAAGCTTTACAAACATACCTGACCTTATAACCTGCAACACATGTCATTCAGTAGTCTCAACAATGGGTCTGATAAATAAATATTTAATGGAAAATAAGCTATTAAGAAACAGTTTAGAAAAAAATGTGCACATATCTGAGGGCTCTTACACTTTTCCCTCTCAATCTCTTTTATCACCGCTGTGCAGCCGCTCTGGACCCGCTGTACACTTGATGCGGTACATGCCCACTAAACTTCCAGTTGCCATGGAAACAAACAATTGCCTTTAAACAGGATGAGATGCGTCGGCCTGCGTGACCAATTCCTGTGGCCTTGCAACACTTTTTCTACAGACCCTTAAGGTTAATTTAATGTATTAATGATGTGTTGCACAGAACGTTTTTTTTTACCTTGGAATCGACCCACAATCCTCTCTGTTATACAAAGCTGTGGAACATAGAGCACTGAGATGTATTGTGTAACACTAACAACGTAACAGACTGAGCCATACAGTACACACAGTGAAATGCTCTATGCCTTTTTACATTGTTCTGATCCCAGACTAACAGGTTCAAGGTTTGTCAGTGACGCTGCTTTCTGTTAGTAGGAAGCGGTTGCTGTGGAAACATAACAACCGTCTTTCACAGCTCAAGTAATTACAAATATAAGTGTGCTGAGTGTTGAATCATAGAGAATGCCTTAGACAGCGGCAAGGAAACTTCTCGCTCTCGTTCAATGAGGTTTTGACATTGTGTTCACGTGTTCTGTTCTCCGTGCACGTTTTCTCTACGATCTCTATCAATTCCAAGTAAAACTCTCCCCTTCTCCGCTCGTGGACCACAAACCGTTTAAAATGTATGACCTTGAATTAACCCGAACATAGAGTTTGAATAGTGGCCGTCATTACTCAGTGGGAGTGAGAAAGGAGCTGTGTGATGGAAGGAGGTTAGGCCCATATGTTAATGCTGAGTGCCCACAGAAATAGGACATCAGGCAGTGTTTATCAAACTGTTCAGATTTAACATTTTATCATGTGCGTTTTGTGGAAGATTTCTTGAAACTGTAATCACTACATAGTCCGGGTTTTAATTTCACAATAAAAGATTACACATATTTAAAATGTTTACTGTTTATTTGACTTTGTTTATGCTCAATTGTGATGCTTTGTCTGTCATGTACTACTACTGTATTTCCTGTGAACAGATGGAAATCACTTTTACGTGGCTCATATTTTATTATTTTATTCAACATTTATCATTACTATTTTTTTTAATTCAGTACTGATTATATTGTCTTTATCTCCTCTGTTGCAGCCGGAGAGTGAAGTGTCCACGACGGCCGAAGATTATTCCTCAGAGGTGAGAGGACCGTTCTGAAAAAATGTATCATCATATCGTGAGACAAACCCCCCCCCCTCTTAACTTCAAATTAGGGCTGAGGGACCATTTGATATGATATTTTAGTGTCTTTTTAAGGTTAAAAAGACACTAAGATATCATATCAAAAGGAGGTCCTTCACAATACCTTATCTCCCATTCCTACAATCGATGTTTTTTTACCATGCCAAGTTTACATCAATGCAACTTGTATATTGAAGCATCTTTTAGAAGGGCTTCTGGAGATCCATATTTAACTACCAGAGGATGCTTTTGTTGATTTTATGAAAGTAAATATTTGTACAGTTTATTAGCCAGGTAGACCTTTGTTGAATACTGAAGTCTTCCAGTACCATCCACACATTCAGACTACTAGCTAGGTTACAACATATCCCATGCTGGTATGCCTTCACAGAAATCCAACCACAGACCCAGCCACTTATTTTCCAGAAAATAGGTGAAACGTTTTCCCTTCTGCACTTTGAGTTGAATTTTTTATATCAAATCTGATACATAAATGATAAATGATTATTATCAGTCAAATGGAGGATATTCATTCTTGTAAAAATGTGACTTCTATTAACTATCGTCAACAAGGAACATCTGTTATCTAAAACTAAACACAGAAAACTCTGAATCCTTAAAAGGTGATTTTAAAACCAACATTTCAAAACATTTGCCCAAAAAAACGAATCACCAGACTTTAGCAGTACTAATCTACCCAATTAAGACCTTGGAAACAATGTGGACTTTCCGTCACAGCTCCTATATCTTAGTTTGTCTGACAGCGTTGTGAATTAACAGGTGAATGGGTGCCATGAGGAGATGACAGAGAGCCTAATGATGCCTTCGAAGGATTTTGTCTGGGTACAGTAATCTGATCAAGCAGCTCTTTTGGCTCGGCTTTCGGCTGCTGGACGTAACTGTCTGTTTGCTTACACTTTAGTCCTCTGCAAGATTTCCTATAACCCACTAACCAAGCCTGTTTAATGCTGTACTCACTCGACCATAACCTTATGTGTGATAGGAATCTGAAAGCTGTATCGTAGGGAAGAGAAGTACAAATCTTCCTATGTTATCAATGACCATTTTGAAAGCACTAATGGCTGAGCAGTTTAGGATCGAAGAGGGCAGTGTGACATTTTAGAAGTGTCAATTATTAGTGAAAACTGGAGGACAGTCCTCCGGGAGAAATGGAAGAAGAAGAGATGAAAAGAGGACTGTGAAGAGTTTGAAGGAGAGAGCACATGGGGGGGCTTATACAGAGCTGCTCTCTTTAGATACACTGAGGTGAAACTTGAACAGGGGAGGGACACCAAGGAGGTGCTAATCAATAAAGGTGGGATAGCTGGGGAGCAAAATGACATGCCAGCTGCGGTTTGAATTACACTGACATGTTAAGAGAGATAATAATGCCAGAAGTTATTTATAAACTGAACTATTCTTATAGTATAAAAGTGTTACCATAACTTAATGTTTCATTGAAATATGCAAAATGAAACCCATATTGATCCAATCTTTAGGAACAATTGACTGTCTTAGTGAGGATTTTGACTTGTGTGTTTTGCTATGAATAATCTATAATACAATCCAAATACTCTCTGTATGAGGGCTGCAGCATTTATCTCTATTGTTGCATATTCTATCACATATTGTGAATTGTATATATTCGATAAGCTTAGTGTTTCTTGACTGTCCCTAAAGACACCGTCTCAAACATGAAGTCCATCATCACAGGACTACAGTTCCCTTGATGTTTAGCCACACAAGTGTTCTGTGTTAAGGCTGATCAAGTCACCCTAACTTTTGGTACTGCTGCATGAATTAGCTTTTCTTGCCTTCAAGAAGGTCTCTGTCTGAAAGCTCACTTAAAAACATATTATATATACAGTGCAAATGTATTTCATATTTTTCATTACGTCCGATAGTCTGTAGCTCCAACACCAAAACAGCCAAACCTGATACCAGGTGAGCGGCGCTGTTTTTCATCCTCAAAATTATTCAAATTGAATCACATGGTGTGGGATGAGACATTTAAATACTGCTTAAATGAGAAGTATTCAGCACCAATGCCTTTCGATCTTAAATTGAAAGTGTGATAACTTTGCTAAACCTACGACATCTCTTGTTTTTTTAAACAGTATAATGTGCCATTTCAGATATTTAGTTGAATTGTTTTTCTTGCAGGCCTTAACTCACGCTTACAGTACTAACAAAGACTTTGCCTAAACTGCCTTGGGTTATTGGAGATGCATTTTGACCAGTATCTGTAAAGCAGTCCTTAGCAGAGAAAACCATTAACACATGTATTGCACTTTCATGTGGCTCTGGTAACTAACTGCTGTTGCTTTACGGTGGCGAATAATTGCTAAGCTCATTCCTAATGGCTTTACCAAAACCCTGTAAAAAGAGCACATTCTCCTACTCAGGAGGAGGTGGAGCCTCTGCGACAGGTGACAAAGGGAGGACCGATGGAAGAGGAACTAGCCGCAAAGACCCAGGCAGTGGAGGAGCTGAGTCGAGAGCTTGAAGATATCAGATCTGCCTTTGGCACAGAGGGAATACAGCAGGTACATTCATTACCCGTCGTTGTTGTTGTGAAAATCACCGAGTGTTTTCACACAAACACATCTTGCATTTGGTTTTGAATAACAAATGGTCACCTGTCATCCATTTCCAATTATTTGTCATACTGCAATTCCATCTGTAGCTCTCACTGTCTACAATGAAATGACGGGCTCTCCATCAGAAAGCCCGGAAGGTTCTTTCTGATGCTTAATCCTTTCTCTGCTCGGTAGCATCGTGAAAGCTGTCTGTAAAGTGATTTTACTTAGTTTCATTTTACCTTTCTAGCTTCAGGACTTTGAGGCGGCTCTGAAGCAGCGAGACGGCATCATCACGCAGCTCACAGCTAACCTCCAGCAGGCTCGTGAGGAGAAAGACGAGACCATGAAAGAATTCCTGGAACTGACGGAGCAAAGCCAAAAACTACATATTCAGTTCCAGCAGGTGGGAATGTTTTAAGTATAAACTACTATGTTATATTAGCTATTCAGTCCTATATTCCCTAGCCACTACAAGTCATTACACTATTATTATTTTTGTTCTACTCCTTGTAGTCCATGTTTTAATTAAAAACACATTTGTTTATGGGAAAATCTCAGCTTCAGGCGGGTGAGACTCTGAGGAACACGAGCCACAGCAGCACAGCAGCTGATCTTCTGCAGGCCAGGCAGCAGCTCATGCAATACCAGCCACAGCTGGAGGAGCTCCAGCTCAAACTCAGTGAGATGGAGACGGTAAGAGGCCTAATGTGAATCCAAGCTGTTGCACAGTATGTTCTCCAGGTTGCCCCTGCTTACATGAGAATTGTTTCTTTGCAGTTGGGGAGAAGATCAGAAGAATCATTCATACAAAGGATAAATGAAAAGGACCTGCTTATTGCTGAACAAGACAAAGTTATTACGAGTCAGGAGCAGTCGCTGACAGAGAAAAGGACGGTAGAGACGTGTTTTGCTCAAACACTGAAAGAGAAAAATGAATTAACTGCAATAATCACAGAGCAGGAGCGGTCACTGACCCTGCTCAGAGAGGAACTTGTTCATGTGGCACGGACTACTGATGACAATATTATAGGCCCTTCAGAGAAAGACCTGATCATAGCAGAGCACGAGCGAGTCATTTCAGAACGCGACTACTCTCTCACCCAGCTCGAGGATGAGCTCGAGTCCTCTGAAAAACATCTGTGTGACCTCAAACAGCGAATGGCTGCAAAAGAGGCAGAGTTTGAAGGATGCATGGATGAGTCGGAGAACAACAAGGCAGGCCTAGAAAGCTGTAAAAGCGAAATGGAGAGATGTAAATTAGAATGGGAGAAAGACCGTGTGGAGTTAGAAAGCTGTAAAAGCGAAATGGAGAGATGTAAGTTAGAATGGGAGAAAGACCGTGTGGAGTTAGAAAGCTGTAAAAGCGAAATGGAGAGATGTAAGTTAGAATGGGAGAAAGACCGTGTGGAGTTAGAAAGCTGTAAAAGCGAAATGGAGAGATGTAAATTAGAATGGGAGAAAGACCGTGTGGAGTTAGAAAGCTGTAAGGGTGAACTTGCAACCTCCAGACAGAAAGAGCGAATGGCATCTAATGAAATCATGCAGCTCATGGGCACAGTGGAAGATCTGCAGAAGCGTAATCACCAAGGTAGCCTGTCGGAGGGCGACACAATCCAACAAATGCAGGAAGAGAATGCGAGGAACCTCGAAATCCTCAGGGCAGAGCTGGATGAGATGTACGGCGAGCAAATAGTCCAGATGAAGCAGGCGGTTAATTTGCAGCATGCAGCGAAAGTGGAGCAAATGGTCGAGCGACATCGCGCTGAGCTCGAGCTGCTGAAATCTCAACAGCTGTCTCAAAGCTCCACTGTTAGCATTGAGGTGGAAACACTCAATGCTAAGACTAGTGAGCTTCAAAAGACATTACAGCAATCCCAAGCAATGCAAGACAACGTCAGACATGAGCTAAGCCGAGTCACCCAAGAGAAGCTCAACCTGCAGGCCAAGGTGGAGGGTCTCCTCCTAGATCTACGTGCTGCTAAAGAACAAGTGGAGCAGGTCTCCAAAAGCCTTATCTCTCAGGAAAGCCATCAAGGTGAACTGCAGCGCCTCCAGGAACAAATCGACAATCTTAACAGCGAACTGGATGCTGCTCAGGAAGCGGCTGAGGAGGCAGAAATAAAACATGAATCGGAAACAACCAATTACAAAATCAAGTTGGATATGCTGGAGAGAGAGAAAGATGCTGTGCTGGACCGCATGGCCCAGTCACAGGAGTCAGAGCTGGAGCGACTGAGGACTCAGCTTCTGTTCAGCCATGAGGAAGAGCTCACCACGCTTAAGGAGGATTTGCAAAGGGAGGGCTTCCTAAACACGGAGAACCTTCTCAACGAAGCTGCTATCAAACACGAGAAAGCTCTGGAGGACCTGCGCAAGGGTTATGAAGAAGAACTGCATCTGTTACGAAGAGAGAGGTCAAGTTTTGCCACAGAGCGGGATGAGCTTTTCCACCAAATCCTTGGACTGAAGGAAGATCTGAAGATGGCTTTGCACAGCTCCAAAGCAGACAAGCTTGTCCAGCAGCTCCAAGAACTTCAGGTAGAGATCGAGGAGCTGAGAAAGGGAGGAGAAGAACGAGTTCGTATGGGAAATGAAATTCAGTCATTGCTAAAGAAAACGGAGCTGCTTGAAAACCAAACGAGAGAAAAGGAACGTTGTTGGGAAAACAAATGGAAAGATCAGGAATCGGAAAAAGAGACTTTGACAGAATCTAATCACACTTTGAAAGAAGAGTTGGACTCCAAACATCTGACAATGGAGACACTCACAGCAGAGAATAATCAAAGACGGCAACAAGTAGTTCAGTTTACTGAGGAAATTGATAAACAGAGGACTACTTTCTCTTTCGCCGAGAAGAATTTTGAGGTAAACTATCAGGAGCTGAAGGAGGAGTACACATGTCTTATTGAGGCGAAAACGCACCTAGAAGAGAGGACTCTGAAGGAGACACTTGAGTTTGAGGCTAAAATCTCCAGCCTTCAGTCACAGATTGGCGAGCTGAAGGGTCGCAGCAGCAAAAGGGCCGCAGCGAATACAGATAGACGGGAACACGCTGTAATAGAGAAAGATACTACCGAGTTAATGGAGAAGCTTAATGTTACTTTGAGTGAGAAGCAGAGCCTGGCTGCACGGCTTTCCGAAGTTACAGAGAAACTCGTGTTTACAGCGAGCAAAGTGACACAGCTGGAGAAAGATCTGCTCAAAGTAAGACAAGAAAATGTGAAAGTCATGGCGCAGAGTGAAAACCTGGGGAAAGAGCTAGAAAAGAGAAAGGAAATGATAAGAAAGCAAACAAGTGGGCAGGGGAAAGCTAAGCCCCATCATGCAGGGCAAGCTGATGAGCCAGTGTCTTCTGAGGATCATCATCTTAAGATTCAATCTATGCAAGAAGAGACGAAAGCTCTTCAGGCTCTCTTACGGGCAGCTGAATCCGAGAGAGACGGCGCCAAGCAGACCTTTGAGATCCAGAACGTCTCACTGGCTCCTTCTCCAGCAGCGGTCCAGTCAGTAGGGGAGGTTGCGGGAACATCCTTGCCGCTCAAGCCCACCGCCTCAGGGTCAAACAGGCGCAAGAGACGGCAGAAGTCGAAGCAGGAGCGCAAACTGGGAAGCGCCGGCGCAGACTGCAGAGAAGAAAAGCACAGGGAGGGGGAGGAGGAGGCAGTGTTGGAGGAAGAGGGAGCAACAAGTGCAAGTGCTGCAGAGCAGGAGATGCAGCCTCCGATGGAGAGCCAGGTGTTGCCATGTTCACGAGAGAGGGCCGGTAAAGAGGACTCCGCTGACGGACATCAGGGAGACGGAGGCACCACACGGGTAAGCACGCACTCAAATGCTTCCACTGCAACGCTGCCTTCTTCTAAATGACATGTTTGAGTGAAAGGCTTTTCAGAAAGTGAGCTCTACAGAGGATGAATAGGTCAAACTGACATCACATTCACAATTAATGCTGTGATATTTCATCAAGGATGTGGGAATAGCATTCATAGCCATATGAATCCCTCACAAAAAGAGAGTATGACTGAGGGGTTTCAGCTCTGACATGTTTTCCCTCCAGTGACTAACGGTCATGATTGCAGACCGCCTGAGTGTCTGCAGCCTTGCTCTCCTAGGTAGCATTCAGCAGCACAGTCATACTGTGGTGATAAAGATAGCCTTATGTGTTTAAGTTCATGCAAACCATTCAGTTCAAGACCTTTGCTGTGTGCAACTGTGGGAAGAAAAAACATGCGCACACATTTCAGCCTGCACACAACAGTGCCAGGACTTCATCGATATTCTGCTCATTTCTACTTTTAAAAGAATACTATACCATATTTGTAATCCTTCCATTCGGCTTCTCCTCAAACTGAATATTTTGTTGCTTTCGAAAAAGATCTGAAAACCAAACAATAGAAAACGGTCACCCTCGGTATTCTGCGTTCTATTATTTGACATTGAAAAAAAGATGTACATTGTAGTTTCTTTCCGTCCTGCAGGGAGTGGAAGGTTTCGAGGTGAGAATTGATTTTACCTCCGTCACTTCTGTGTCAGCGTCACTTCAAGATCTCATTTACACCAGACAAAGGATACAGTACAGTGTCGGTCTGCCATGTCATGTGTTTCATATTGTTGTTATCACCTGTAACATTACAAATGCTCCAGACATTTCTGATGTCTTTTCAAGTGGAAAAAGATAGATCTTTAATTTCTACGTATCCTTTTAATTAAATGCATAACGTAATGGCTGTAAAATAAAGACATTTGGCAGTAGCTATCCTCAGTTAGTTGTCGGTTTCCAATGAAGTCTTTAAAACTAGTTGTAATGTTTGCCTCTAATGCTTAATGCAATGTGGAAATGACATTTTATTCACAAGACTATTGTGTGATTTTGAACACCATTTTTCACACCGGCAGGGCAATAGTTTCCAAATAAATTAATAAAATAATCATTTATAAAGTGCTTTGTTTTGAAATATTGGAATTTATTTTACTTTTCATTATCAATGCAATCAAAAAGGGGACTTATTTTTTTAATGAGGATTTTTGTTCACACAGATCAACTTTAAAAGCAGTTATTATACTTGATAAACATTACGACTGATATGTGAAAGAAAAGCGAAATAAAGACAAACTTTAGATTGACGATGTAGAGTTCTATCCATATACTGGATCATTCGATTATACAATGATTTCTTTATTTTCTGCTCCCCCTCAGGAAGTGTTCCATCGTGCTTCACCTTGTCTTTTGTCCATCAATGTCATCTTTGTCTGCATTTCTTTGGAGGATATAATGTAAGAGTGCATTTCCTTCTGCTTGCTTGTGTAGGTGAGCAGACATGGGGCGGGTCCGCACACGGAGCCTGTCAGTCAGGAAGCAGAGGAAGAACAAGAGACTACGGAGCATGTAAATGTCACCTAAACTCACATCCTGCCCTTTGCTTGTCACTGTCCCTTTGAAACATCATACCGTTTGGTGTAAAGGTCAATAAAAAGCTTCTCTTACAGCACACACTCGAGGGCTTCACGCAAGCACATTTTATTGATCTCATCCTAAAAAGGGTTAATATTTGCTAAACTTTAAACAAGAATAAAAGAAATGTAGCTACAGTAAGTACGAAGCAGCTTTAGAGGATTTAAAGCAACTAAGTGTTATCAGAGCAGAGACTAACTGCGATACAAAGGAAGAGGAAATGTTTTGACATCAAATAATAAAACATTTCTGAATCAAAGCAGTCGGTGATGAAACTCTGTCTGGTGTATGGAGGGTGAACCTTGACAGCGCCCTGAAGCAGCTGCCACTGTGAGAGATTCCCTGGCAACAACTTAGTCGTGCCAACATATGACAATTAAGTCTAACTCATTTGGGAAACAGAAATATCAATTTTGCCTCGAGTGTATTTTAATAACATATTTTATTAAAGATTATTTATGTGATACGCAGTCAAAATTCATTGAAATGATGGCACTATAATGATGTAAATATGAGCGTGTACCCTGTAGAACGAGGCGTACATAAGTACTAAACATCACCCATTTGTACGAGTGGCTCTTGCAGGAGGCCCAATACATGTTGCATGAGCTTTTGCAGGTTATAGTGATTTCCTCTCTAGTTATATCTCTTTTTAAAATGTTCTCCAAAGTGGCTGTGTTTTTGTTGCTGCTGCATGTGTAGCAGCGGCACATCATAATGCAGCTGCAGTCTGCGAGGCGCCTCTTCTCTGCCAGTTTTAAGCAGCAACATCAGAGCTGTTGCCGGTTTGAAAAGGACTCTCACCACTTCAGTGTCAGATGTAGCACGGATGGGATTGTGTCATGACAAAGCGTTAATACAGCCTAATTAAAATGTAGAGTGCACTCTACAAAAAGCATCCGACATCAAAGGTAACGGAATCACAATTTCATAATTGTAACCCTAATGAATTTGTGCTAAGGCATAATTAGAGGAAGAGGCCTCGCTGTTTGCCTTTTGTTCCCGGTTACAGAAGGGATAATAGCCGACCTCTCACCCGAACACAGATGGCTCGTGCTGCTGCTCTGTCATAAAAATAGGATTGTTAAAGTTGGAATTGTGTTAATTAATCATATAGCTCCACTAATATAGCACGCTGCAAAAATGTAATTACCGGTAGTAATGAATTGTAAATTATATCTATATTTAGCTTTTTACAAATTGTGTGTAATGTTCCAGGCATATTTTTCAAAAAGTGTCATTTGTATCTACTAAAACAGTTAGAGGAATAATAAAACAAGCACTGGAATATGACAACATGTATGCAGAAGAAAGGCATGTTCCTCTGTGTGTTGATGTGATGTCTTCCTGTGCTCAGGGGGAGTGCCGGCTGCAGATGGAGGCCCAGCGCCTCAGCCTGTCTCAGATCCACGCCGCGCAGATCGAGCTGCAGCAGGAGGACTCGGAGCACCGCACACACACTCTGGAGCTGAAACTGCAGGATCTGAGAGATAACGGAGAGGGTGAGCTGTCGTGTAGACGGTCTCTTTTGTGTGTGTTTCTGTTTGTGGCAAGGCAGTGCTTTTGATTTATCATTCACGATGGATCAGCACAGGTGGATCTATACTTGTTTGTGTACTGTGTGTGTTGTTGGGCTGTGTGTGAACCATATTAAAGATTTAAATGTAAATATTTTATGTTTTTCCAGATGAGCCAAAGATCTTTAAATACCACAACATGTTACAAGCTGTGTCAGAAGAATGCAGTGAGATCATTAAGGTAATTTGTTTTGTAGATCTATTGTTTTGTGAATACATGTTATTAATGTGTTGCCAGGTTACCACAGCTGTTCACCTTTTTGTCTGTTCAGAGTTTTGGGAAGATGTTTGGTGAAGAGTTTTTGGAGAGTGTTGCTACAGAAAGCCAGACGCCCTCTTCAGTGGAAAGAGCGGAAACGAGTGAATCCACCTCCGTTGTTCAGGAGGCCAGAGGTAATTTTTCTCTTGAAGAAGTACAATTATAAAGTACTTGAGAAATATTGTCAGTGCGCTGTGGAATATTAAGTTAGCTCTATACCTACCAAGTGCTTTAAATTCATCTGTTTAATAAAACCATGTTATAAATCATCCAATTCCTTAATTCAAATATGTGATCTTTAAAAATAAACATTGTTTAAAATGGCTTTGTCGTCTATAGAGCTCTACAGATGTCTTCAGCAGGCGAGGGAGAGGATTGAGCAGGAGCATCATCGACTGTCACAGCTCCAGGATCAGCTGAGAGCTGAAGGGAACAAGGTAACAACACACATCTTCCTGAAGTCATAAACTGTGCCCCAATACGAAAATACAGCCTTATGCTTTGCAGGTTTTTAGTATGTTGATTTTCTCTGAGATGAGCAAAAAGTATTCTCAAAGATACAGCATGTATGCCATTGCTTGATTTCTGAGATTTTCCCCCAATGAAATGGGGGTGCGATTTTTTAATGTTTGGATTACACTCAAACAGTTTCTGTTTATTTATGAATTGTAATTGGCAGTGAGATTAAAAAGAAGCAGTTTGATCTGTCGGCACATATTGATTCATGTATTGTACTGTATTACTTCCTATCTGTATATAAAAAGATAACTATATGTGATTGGCACACATTGTAAGCACGTTTGAGGAACACGGATGGTAACAGCGCTATCAGAAACACACTAACATCTCTGCCGGTCTCCTAGATGACGGGGCTGCAAGTGGCATACGATGAACTGAAGAGCAGCAGCGAGAAGCAGATCTCTGACCTGCGTGGGCAAGTTTCCGGCTCAAGCCCCTCCACAAAGAAAGGTAAACATAGACTTTTCCTCTGTGGCCGAAAAGGAAAAGAAAGCATGTCACGCTCTAATGTCAGCTCACTGAGTCCCAACACAGATGGGAAAAACAGAGGCACGCAATTATGGAGCAAAGAACAGACTATTTTCTATCATTCAAGCAAATCATAATTTATAATAACCTGAACTAAGGTTTTCATTACTAAAAAAGACGTGTTTCCTATCTGTTCAATAAAATACATTTCTACCTAAGCACAGTTAGATAAAGTAATTCCAGTTATATTTAGCGCCATTTTAAAGAGTTTCAAGCATACATTGATGCTGATGATAATGAGTGAATAGCAGCTATTTGGGCCAGATTTCTAGTTGTATTAATTATCAAAGCGCCCAAGCTTCAATCTATATATTTTTATTAAAATGCTAACCTGATTTTCCTCTTCTTTCCAAAGAGGTGCACACTTTTTGTTGCATTGTGCCTTTTTATCCATTCACTTTGTATCACATTCTCTTATTTGTGACTACAGTGACCCATTTTTCCCAGAAAGAACATTAACGTTTCATCCAAGTGATTTAAAGCTTTTATGCTTTCCGGTAGAGGCGTAATGAACTTCACATTTCCTCCTCTCTCTCTCTCTCTGTTTCTCTCTCTCTCTCTCTCTCTCTCAGATCTGGAGGAGCGAGCTGGTGCAGCATCGACCTCCCTCACAGTACAGGAAGTGCAGAGGTTGAAGGCCGAGGATCAGCAGAAGCAGCTCCAGCTGGAGGAGAGTCACAGACAGGAGCTGGAGCGTCTCCGAGCTCACTACCAGCAGCAGGCTGCGGAGAGCGAGGAGCGCTACGCCACCGAGCTCTTCATGCTGCAGCAGCGCCTGCAGGAGGTCTCCGGCACGCAGACACCCCACAGGTGAACACACTGGGAAAACACAATGCCAACACTGATACATTAATCTTATGTATTCAGACAAGGCAATGTTAATGTACAGCAGTCACTCCTTGCATACAGTAGCTAATGATACGTCCACATATTATTAAGAAATAGGAAACCCTAATGGGGATTTGATATACAATGACTGCATTTGGGATGTTATTACAGAACAAGAGAATATACTTTTGAATAAGCTCAAGTAGCTTGTCTTATGGAAGCCAATCTGAAGATTAATATAAATGATCCAGTCATTATAAAGATAATTCTCAACATTATGAGACCTTCTCTAAATATTAACTTAATATCTCTTGACATATGAAAGAACATTTCAGCCACTGCAAATGGCTTCCTGAGGCATGTGCTGTGTGGATAACCAAATGAATGTGACTTTTTTTAAGCAGGCATCACTCAGTGTGTTGAATGATGAGGTTTTTGACGCACTTAAGCTCTACAAATAGAACTATAATCCTTTTAATAATAGGTCATAACTGTGACCAACTGGTAAATAGAACTATAATCCTTTTAATAATAGGTCATAACTGTGACCAACTGGTAAATGTATAACGTTTATATTTCCAAACCATATGACTGTGGGTAAACTCTTCCTCATGGATACAACGTAGCACAGATGAACACACTGTGAAAACACAATGTCAACACTGATACATTATTTGTATGTATTCAGACAAGGCAATGTAAATGTACAGCAGTCGCTACGTGCATAGATATAGATACGTCCACATATTATTAACAAATAAATGTTAAACATTGGAACACTAATGGACATTTCATATGCAATGACTGCATTTGGGATGGTATTACAGAATATACTTTTTTACTCAGCTCAAGTATGTTGTCTTTTGGAAGCCCATGTCTAATGCACAGATGATATCTTATATGTTTTCAAACGAAGCCATATTACTGTGGGTAAGCTCTTCCTCATAGATACAAAGAAGCAGTCCTGCAGTCGCCATGAAAACTGAGATGTTGCTGCCCTCCACTGTTTGATTTCAGATATGAAATCAAACAGTGGAGGGCAGGGACTTACTGCCATGTTAAAAGCTCATTATTTCTAAACAAACATAACAATATACAATTTAATCATTTACATTATTTGTAGTATACAGTACATTATTGATGTAGTCAAGGGCACTGTATATGTAATGTCTAGAGCTCAAACAAATAATCAATGAGTTGTGAGAAAATCACGTTGCAACTTTTATGAGAATCCAGTAGAGATGTTCTCATTCATTTAAAAAAGAGAAAACCAAAACAGTAAACTGAACATCTTTCGGATTTTATAGTGTAGGTCACAACAAGGAATTGAAAGACGCCTGGACTATAGGAAGCTATAATACAATTTATAATAGGATTTTATAGTTTTGTTTCCATTGATTGAGAAAATAATCAGCAGATTAATTACAAAATATTCATTACCGGCAATCCAAGTTCTGTAATCACTTCTGTTTCTGTTTCTTTTATGTCATTTACATTTATATTTAATATTTGTTGTTGTGTCACACAGGAATATTTAGACCTAAATGTTTAATGGTAAACATGTTTTTTTATGGGAACATTTAAAAAGTGTACATTTATATGTATATCTAAGCACTACTAGGCAATTGACTTTAAAGAAAAATATATATTTTTTATTATCGAAGGTTGCAGATCAATGAATTTTGACTTCTTGTTTTGTCTTTCTGCCCTCAGTGCTCCAGACTTCAGCTCAGAGAGGATGGAGGAGCACGGAGATGAGCTAAAGGTTTGGCTTCTACATTTTGCCCTCATCTGACTGTCCCATGTCACATGCATCACATCTTACTACGAGCTGATAAGTGAACATGCATTAAGACGCTATGACAGTCATGCTGGGTGTGAGGGGGCAGTTGCTGCCTTTAGGCTAAAACATGCTCTAAATTCCCCAGCTATGTTCCAGAAGCAGGATCATGAGTGGCCCTATATCTTAACGATTGAAACGGTTGGACGTTACATAACTTGCCGTTTTAGCGTATCACTCCTGAACCAATCCGACGTACTGTAGTGTCTGCTGCTGAATGAACGGAGGACTCTGCTTTGCGCTCTATTTAAGCCATCTCTCTCGCTCACGTCACTCCAACTTCCATCGTGGTTTAGTTGGTCTTCCCTCTATCCAACCTCAAAGTTCCCACAGCTCGCGTGTCGCTGCAGAGATCAGTCACCAAGATAGGAGAAAAAAGATTGACAGGAAGAGCGAGAGCACGAGAGAAACTGAAAGAAATTGCGCATGATGCACTTTAAGGCATTTGGATTGGAGATGTTAAGCCCGAGGCGAGTGCTAAACAGACAAAAAAGGGATTCATCACCAGACAGAGTGGTGCTGTGTTTGGGGAAATGTGGCTGCCTGAAATGGGATGCAAGACATCTCTTTATCGCGTAACCATCCTGGGGGGTAGAGAGAACAAAGCGGTGTTTTAATAGTGGTCTAAATGCGGGTGGGGTTAGCAACAGGGAAGAGGACACGTGTATTTCTGTATCAGCCTTTAGGGATCTTTTGCTGTCCATATTTTGTTATCTGCCTTTTTTGAACACACTGCAGCTGCTGCTATCTGCTACGTTAGATTTCATTTGTAATTAGCTTCTCTAACTTACTTTTCCTCACAATTCCCAGGACCTGTGTGGGGGGGAAGTGTCGGAGGGAGGTGTGGAGCTGCGCTGGCCTGTCGGGTCTGCAGGCCTGACAGCACAGCTGCAGGCGCTGAAGAAAGCTCTCTACCACAAGTATGTCCAAGAAGTAGCAGCTCTCAAAGAGCAGCACAACAGAGAGCTGGAGAGACTGAGAGAAGAGAAAGACAAGGAGAGGGAAACGGAGGCGAGAGGAGGGAACGATTTCAACGGTATAAACGGAGCTGGGAGCTCCAGTGAGAGCCTCGGGGCGGCCGGGCTGGAAGACCGACAACACTGGGAGAGAGTGGAGGAGGAAGTAGCCAAGGTGAGTGACCATACATCTTGTATTACATCAAAGCCTAGTGTGTCTAGTCAGTTTACAAAAAGCTTGTAGCAGATGACAATTGCATTACGTTTGCATTACATTTGATAACAGTTGGGGTTTAGATGAGTAATAGATTAATCAATCATTGATTTACCAAAATAAACTGCCATGTTTTCTAGAAATGCCGACATTTTGCTGGTTTTATTTTTATATCAGTTCAGACAAAACAAAACATGATGTCAACAATAAACTCTCACTTTTGTCTGATGTTCTATAAACCTAAAAATGTGTCCATTAATGAAGGAGATAATCAACAATATAATCAATATTGGGAATTATTGTTAGTTGCAGCCTAGACATATTTTTGTTTATTTTAAATGTCATTTTTTTTTTTAAATAACATCAACCAATAGAAACATTTGTGAACATGAAGAGTTAAATGTACATTAAGGATGACTCGAGGAAGTCACAGGACTTAGTATTTTCATTGGTATGCAACATCTGATCCCAGAATAGTTAATAACACTGTATCAGCACTCCTGCTGTAGATCTCTTTGTCTCTACATCAGAAAGAGTCCTAAGACCTCTCTCCATATCTCTGACAGGCCATAGTTCAGATGTCCGTGGAGTTTGCACAGAAGATTGAGCTGGCTCGAATCAACAAGCGTGCCTGCCAGAGGAGCGCCTCCATGCAGACGCAGTCCGCCACAGAGGAGGTGGAGGAGAACGAGGAGCAGATGACGGCCGGAGCTCCTCTCACCCCCGGAGCCGGGCTGGAGGAAGTGGAGAAGGAGAGACTGGAGAGAGAGCTGGAGGACAGGAATGCAGAGATCAGACAATTAAAGGAGGAGCTGCGGAAAACTGAATCGGCAGCTGAGCAGGTCGGTGTCACTAACCGAGCTTTCACGCAATGTGTTGATTTGCCAGCCCATAACGAATAACCTCCGTCTGATTCATTACTGCTGTGTGGTTCCTTTTTAGAGGCACTTTGTCGCAATGCAGGTGTTGCATTGATTACTCCATCATGGATTATATAAGCTTGAACTAACATAAATATTCGTATTAACTGCTTTTTTAACTGCTTGCATTGAATTTGCGTTGATTAAATCATTGACTGAAGGTTACAATCTAAGTTTAATTTGTTATGAGCCGAGATAAAAGTATGACGCTCTGCAGCAACACGTGTAGAGCCAGGTATTGTTGATATTTTGGCACCTGTGGTACCAAGGAGGTTTTGTGCTTTTATTTACCTTTTTTAATTGAACCTTTTCACCTAGATTGTACACGCACGCACGCACACACACACACACACACACACACACACACACACACACACACACACACACACACACACACACACACACACACACACACACACACACACACACACACACACACACACACACACACACACACACACACACACACACACACACACACACACTTACCTTCTCTGTGAAAAGGGTACAACATCCTTATTCTGTAACTCTTCTAAACAGTAAACCTTACTTACCTAAGTTATTACTGATGAAACGATATGTATTTATACCGTTTTTTTAACCAAGATATGAGGACAATGAGTATTCAGAGTTGTTTGTCCACTCCTGTAAATGAAGACATTCCACATTTTTGATTATAAACACTTAGTTTTCTTTCTGCTCTGCATGCACTGGTTTCCTCGAGTTGCTTTGGGATTCTTTTTGAAACTCTGCTCATTCCTTGAAGAGCTTATCCCAATGCCTGTTAGGCTTTCACGAACCATGTATTGCATGATTAAGCTTTAACTGTGTGATAGCAGTGGCTGTCGGGTTCCCTGCTCTGTGTGAGCTGAGTTGCATGCACTCAGTGACATTCAGTAAGGATCATTTAGTCAAAGAAAGTTCTTAAGCCTCAATAATTGGCTCGGATTAGTTTAATGAGGAAATATCTCTGTATGTTCTTTGAAAACACTTGATTTAGATGTTTACCCACATTAATATGTTCCCCTCTCATTAATCTATCAATAAGATTAAGGTGAATTCATTGAAAATAAAATGAACATTAATCATTTCTTAAGACTACTCGAACATAAAGTAATGTGTAAATGTGTACAACAATTATGTTTAAGTATGACAAACCAAGCTAAGGAATTAGAATACAAGTTCTGAAACTAATCCTAAAGAAACATTTTAATAAATACAAATAAGCTACACATGTTTATATGAGGACTTTCATCCCAAACGTCATCAATTGTTCGTAACTAAGATTTAGGCCAAACAAACCCATTTATTTTTGATTATTTTAGCTGTTGGCTTCTGTAAAGCCTGCTCATTCTCATTATAAACAGTCAGTCTTCTCACAGTTATTAACCTCAATCCCTGTCTCAAACCTTTGTGTGTTGGGTCCTTTTTCATTTGATGTTTAGGAGGCCTGTTTAGAGGTATTTCATGTTTCTAATCTGTGAGTGTCATTCACTACATGCTCTCATGTAACTGGAGCTGCATTTCCGCTGATCTTTCAGAAGATGGAGCTATCGCCCCTGCTAGTCACTGTGCCTCAGGTGCACCTGTTGCCATAGCTGCACAAAGATAGTAGTGTTTCCTCTCGGCTCCAAGGGACTTAGAAGTGCCCCTGTGTGTTTGTGTGTGTCCTTGTAAAAAGGCCAGTGTGTCTACATGCCCCGCGCTGCGCCTTATTTGAATGTAATTTTCCTAATGGCTGCACATACAGCCAGACTACCGTTCTCTGTCCAGAGTTTTCAGGAGTCTGTTCATCACAACGCATCTCCGTAATGACGGGGCTGCTGTCTGTGCTCTCTCTCCTGCCGGTCCAGGCTCTAAAGAAGAAAGAGGATGGACAAGAAGAAGCTGAGGAAGATGGAGATTCAGGCTTTCCGGGAGTGAAGCAGGCTGGGGGAGGCAAACTGTCCTCACAGGAGGATGGAGAGTCCACTGAAAGGTAGTGATGGGAACTGTGTTCACATTCTTCCATTATTATACAACTTAATGAACCGAGATGCTCCACAATGGAGAAACATTGTAAAGCTTTTTAACTGTGAGTTGGTCCTTTGTAATAATTGGTTGCATGTTTTTGCCTGTGTTTAAATAAACATTTGTCGTTAATTGCTAAGCTTTTAACTGACTGACTTTAGTTTTTCAATAACTGCAGATCATTTAAAAGAATCTCTTCTACTGCCATTGTTTTTAATATAATTGTTTTTGCTTTCAGAATCGTCCTGCGTAAGGCCAATGAGAAACTCTGTCAGGTTCTGGTTGACGTCCTGAAGACCACGGCAGCAGCGGAGGAAACGATGGGCCTCCACATGCAGAGTCTGCATGAGGCTTCCAGCGGAGGGCAGCAGGCTGCACCCCCCCTCTCCACCACACTGAGAGAGACCTGGCAGAGAGTTAACACTGAGCCTGGTAGACCATACGCTGCAGGCAAGTAACATCAGGTCCATGGAATAGTTTAAATGATGGTGCTTGTGTTTGGGCAGCAGGCTCAACTGCTCATCCTCTCAAACATGTTGGTTCAGTAGTTAGTAGTTAGCTGGGAGGGAGATTTGTAAATGAGTAAACAAACAAAGGGAAAAGAAAAGTCCTAGGATAACGGTGAAGTGTGCGTTTACTATACAGCAACTCAGTATCGGAAATTTAAAACATGTCTTTGCAGTTTTACACCATCGAATCTACAATTGCGTTTGCATTGTTGCATTTCATCATGTTTCGAATCAGTTTGCATTTATTATGTCCTGATGACGCAAGTAGGACATGAAATGTCTTCTTATGTGGACTTCTAGAGTTTCATTGTGATTCTAAATGTAACTTTTAGCACATTCAGAGTGTTGCTGGCAGCCCTGACTGTTTAAACTAACCTCCTTGCAGAAGCATCATGTAGTCAAGGTGCAAAACACTGCACCTTGACTTTCTTCACCACACCTGGATACTATGATCAAAAAACACCCTCAGTGTGTGTGTGCATGTGTACTCTTGTCAACATGATCAAATGAAAATAACAGTTAGTCAAAGAAAAAAAAGTCTCATGCTTACTCTAATCATCATATTGACTCCAAGTCTTTCATGAGACTTCTGTACTTATATTATCTGATATTTATTTTGTGGGGAAAATAATCTTTTAGAGAAAATCAAAAGTGTGTTTGAAAACATTGTGATGGTTATAAAATGAATAAAAAGTAAAGTAAATGCCACCTGAGAATGTTACAAAGTACAATAATTAAATGTAGATTACGCTATGTAACTCATGAACTAATTTGAACCGGTTTATATACGCTACTACTCTCTTATTATGGTTACATATTTAGCAATGCTTTGCTTCCTGGTTAGGGTTTAAGGTTGCACTTGTCGTTCACCTAGCCTTAAAGCAATTCATTTTTTCACGACAGCTTTAATGTTCTTCATTCAATGTGCTGATTATCTTCTCATAATATTTTGTTGTTGTCTTAAGCTATAGCAGTATAAAACATCTGGAAGCTTCTGATAGAAGTTGTAAACTACTTATTACCTAAGCAATAAGTAGGTTTTTTTCATTATCAATAATCGTTTGATGTATAATATGTCAGACTAGTGGAAAGTCTGTGGTGGTGTTTAATCGTTTCTCTTAATAGTCTGCAACAATCTTTGTGTTGATTGTAAAAATCGGTGGAGCCTTAATAGTCGCACAATATCTTAGAACTGTTAATTTGTTGAAAATGTATCAAACATCCGTTTTATGGTGATGTGTTTCTGCTTGCTGTTCCTCTGCAGAGGGTTGCCAGGAGAGCGGGACAGCGACTGGCGATGTGACCGTGTGGTCCGGTGATGCCGAGGCTCACGAAGGTCTGGAGGTGTCTCAGCAGATGATGGAAAGCCTGCTGCTGGGGGCGGGGACTCAGCTGGAGAACGAGGAGTGTCTGATGGGCATCAGCAGCCGACTGCAGACGGCTCTGGAGAAGATGTTGATGGCCATCACCGACACTACCAACGAGGTACAAACTTCTTTGCCCTTGTTTGACAGTGTAGAGAGAGGGGGAGAGAGGGGGTGTGACACAAAACAAAGGACCCATGCCTGGACTCTCACCCAGGATGTTAATTTGGCATACACTGTAACCGCTTAGCAGTATCAATCTCTTCATCTAACTTTCTGGAAAAAAAGCATCTAGGCATGGTTCCCAAAATAAAAGCTATTCCTTAAAAAAACGAAATGCTGCTTATTTAAATCATCACAAGTAAGCAGTTACTTAGAGTTATGTAATACAATCAAAGAAGGACTAAATCAACATAACAATCAACAAACATTTGATGCCAACTTTCACTACTCTCATAATAAAGTAGTTAAAGTCCTTTGTGAATGAAATGGGGTCTTTGTGCGTTTGTGCCGAAAGCTCCAGTGACACGTTTAGGCTTTGTCAAAACAGTTGAATACCCCCACTCGACGCTGTTAACCCCCTCTGTGGGTTTCTACGCCTGTTCATGGAAGCATAATGGGGATGAGATTGCAGAATGTGGCCGGCAAAAAAGTTGGCCAGTCTAGAAAGCGCACACAAAAGAGCTGCCTCATTCTCAGTGGTTGCCTATAGATACGAGCTGTATTTACACTGAGCTTTTGTCTGTGTGATCAGCCTATCCTAGGCGGTAGTGGACAGAGCAACCCCCCCCCCTCCTCGGGCTGTGTCCAGTGTCAGCCCAGCACAGAGACGGCGCTTTAACTAGGCCATTGAATGTGTTACAGTAACTGACTGCACAACACATCTTCCCGCTGGCTGAAACGCATGCGTTACTCACGCTGAGATGGGTTTTATCTTGCCGATCTAAAAATAGCTTTAAAGACATTTCAGGCCGAGCATCACTGTTGTTTCAGCGTTCATCTATACCGCAGAGTGGCTGTTCGTTAAATGTTATTTATTGATTCGTTTGAAGGCTATTTTGTGGTTACAACCGTTTTAAGAACATTTCTCATCTTGGCGGTTGTACATTTAAAACACTTTTAACACGGAACTGAGAATGATCTGAATATGGATCATCTCGTTTGTCATTTTGTAAACCTGATTGTATTTTCTCTGTGTTCCTCAGTATCATAAACCAAATATTGGTTTGCTCCACTATCATAAGTTTGATATTGTCCTTTGAAATGGAGCTTCAATGGTGAAATTATAAATCTGCAACACATTTAAATTCTTTTCAGCCCAAAAAAGCCAGAAATGTCACTTGAGCAGCTTTAAGAAATGTAAATATTTGCTGTTTTCTTCTACTTCAAAGAAGCAATCGTATTTATAAAAAAGTATAACAAAAATGTAATATAACCCACGTGGGTTTGGTGAAATTATAAAAATGTTCACTATTCTGACATTTAGTATTTTAATTTGAATAAATTACCCAAGAAATATTGAAATAAATGAAAATAATTGTTAGTTACAGCCCAATTAAAGACCCACTTTAGATTGTACAAGCAGATTACTCAGGCTGTTTACATCTCCTCCAAGAACACAACATTAACAGCACAATACACGTGTAATCATCAACAAAGCTTCTTAATGGTCTGTTCAATGATTTGCTGCTATCGATCGGATACTCATTACTCTTGTCTGAGCGGGCCGTCTCGTCACGTCTTGCCTCGGCGTCAGCATCTTGAACTTAGATTAATGTCACAAGCCGGTCAGGAATGTTAAGTATCTTTGTAAGAGTACTGCTGTCAATAATTTGCCTGAGGAAGGTGTTTGCTTTCTAATTGTTCACTCCCATTATCTGCCGGTGAGACGTGGAAATTGTTAGTGTGCAGTCACTATGACGGTCGGCATGCCGAACAGAGACGGGAGCTAGGACCGAGAGGCAGAGTTTTCAGAATGCCCTAATTGTATTTTCTCTGACTACGTTAGGAGGGAATCCAGTTTGACAACTTTTAGTGGGATAGGCGTGTGTTGTCTGTGGGTTATCTGTGTGTATGTGGAGAGCCTGTGATCTACTTGCAAATCTACCTGACCCTCTGGCTCTAATGACGGAAGCCACACCTGCTTCTCTCCCACTTCTGCTGAACAGTGTCCCGCTGTCTGCGATTAATATAGGAAGTGGAAGGAAAAGCCTCTCGTCTGAGTGCGGAAAACTGCCCTGGAAGTTTCATCTTTTTGTAAAGCTCATGGGTAAATGGAGGCAAAGTGAGTGTAACAGTAGTGACAGTAGGCTGCCTCGGGTTAGGGAAGCTCGCCTGACGGGACAGAGAGATCCAGATTCAGTGAGTAATAACATAGCGTGAGCACGGGAGCATGCGTGGAGGAAGAATAACAGCCATCCTACAAGGAAGTGAGTGAAAGACTTAAGATCGGAGCGCTGTCATTTCACTCTCAGCCGGTTGCCGCTCAGACTAAACGATTAAAAAGGGGCCCCTGGGAGGCTTCCCGGCAGGTCGGGGTTGCTACGGAGTCATCATATTGTTAATGAATCCCCAGAGAGAAAGAGAGAGCAGAGAGAGGGAAGAACACGCTGGAGCGGACAGGGGGGGGGGTGTGAGCTTCACCGAGCGGCATGATGGTTTCACTCTGAAGAAATAAGGTCAGAGAGAGCAGAGATATTCAGAGGGATCTTTCAAGAGGACCGGAAGAGAAGTAATGCTTGCCTTTTTGTTTACAAAGCTCCTGTGGACGTGTTCAGGAATGCCTTTTAAAAAACCAGACCAGGATGGGACGCCCTGTCACTGTCGAGGATGACACTTTTTGTAGGGACCTTTTTAAAAACTCACACAAGATGATCTCTCAATATCTACCTGGGAACTTGTTCTACCGCCGTCAGACATCATGTGATTAAGATGACGTGAATGTCAACCTCTCCAATTGTTGTTTACTCCTCTTGTGTGTGTGGTAAACGCATAGGAACTGTTGCTTGGAGCTATCCACAACGTTGCTCACTGCTTCATCCCCCTCTGGACTTCATTCTCATTTGTGGTTGAGCAGGTGAGCCTGAAGGATCACAACAAATGGAAATCAGTTTTGATCACCCCAGAAAAGGACATACGATTTAAGCTTTCAGTACATCTATCACTATTTTACCATGGATTCCTACCGCTCGTACTGGAACTCAGGCATCCAGAGCAGCACGTGGATGGAAGGGGAGGACCAGGATGTTTACGAGGTGGAATCTCGTGTACCCCTTCCCCGACCTTTCCCAATATGCAGCACCTTGAATGAGAGAAATGCTGTGGTGGTACATACCCACATTTCCCATGTCAACCACAGGACTAAGGGTCACCTTCTTAAGGTTATCTCCAAAATCTCCCTGCCCACTCCTCCGTATACAGTAAGTGAACACCTGGGAAATTTGCTCTAACTGTTGTGTGCTGGAGTTTTTAAATTGTATGTCGGGCTTGTGCGGTGGATGGAAAGAACTGCACGGTTGATTAATATTTTATCGGTACAATAACCAGAGGCTGTAAGGTGCCGGCAGGTCTGCACACGCTGATGCTCGTTAAATGTGGTTTCCATATGAGCACAGCATCTCTTTCTGTGCTGCTTTTGAAACAGAAGGATTATATGACTTCTATGTGCGAGGGTCACATTTCCACTTCCTGGTTCCTGCAATGTTACAAAAAGACCTTTGCTCGAGAGATATGGTTATCTATGAAAAGTAGATGACGGATGAATGGGAACGAGGGAACAGGTTATTTCATTATGATGATTTCATAGCTGTACACAGAACAGATGCCTTCTGTCACCTGACCTGAAGGTCATTAAACACACGTGATATCATTATCTCAGTGCATTTCTTATCGACTCTTGTAATGGCCAGTTTTTCCAATGCCAATGCACTTATGTTAAAGCCTCTCCAAATTGTGCATAAAGACCATGAACTGTGTTGTCAAACCATTCGTAATTCAGTGTGGTATATTATTTAAGGTGACTACAAAATGCTTTTCTGAGTAACAAAAACGGTTGCTGGCTTACAGTAATATAATTGTATTATTTGCTTTCTAGCTGCAAATCTTTTAAATAATAATACTCCTATTAAGCTGTGATGTAGCTTGTATGTGTATCTCATAGAAAATACCTGTTTTTACAAATTGGCTGGAAGATATTTCTGAAATAAAGCTTTGATGTAAAAAGAAAACGTTTACAGGTTTAGCCCCTCGTGTTATGATATATTTATGTTGTAAATGTATTAAATAATAAAATGGACATTGGAAGTTATGAGCACAGATCAACTGCTGTGCATTAAAATAAACTAAACATATACCGTACTTTTCGGACTATAAAGCGCACCTGCGTATAAGCCGCAGCAGCTACATTGTCCGTCTGTCTTGCTCTCGTTCTGTCTCTCGGTTCCACTTTTACTTTGGCGCGCTACCTGTCTCACTCTTTTCCGGCCTCCAGCTTTTCCTGCTGGAGCCCGCCGCTTAAAGGTGGCGGGCGCGGACCGGTCATAGAGCCCATAGCGTTAAAGGTGGTTAATTTTACCTGTAAAATCCATAGATTTAGGAGGTTCCCTAGTGGCCGTTAGTTGTACAAAAAAAATGGGGAAAAAAGTCGCGGCTTATAGTCCGAAAAGTACGGTATATGTTAGAGTGCCAAACATGCAAATGGAAGATTTAAAGGGGGGATCAAGTGATTTAGAATTCTTTCCATGATCTTAAGGGACTTTTTTAGTAGCGATTTAAAAAAGATTAGTCAAAGGCTGAAATCTCCTGACTTTTAGCTCTTAGTGTTTGCCAAACAAATACTTGGTCTTTCTGCAGCCAAATGGCATCTTTCATTAGATTCTCCAACCATGTTGAACACATTTTTTGAATTCTACTTGTGAAAAAGAAAAGTCTGGAGCCCAAGACGAGATCACACCATTGTTGTAACAGCTGACGAGTAAAATCATATTACATGTGCAACATTTCTGTAGTGCCCCTACTTGACAAACGGTTCCTTTTTTTGATGATCTTCTAAGATTATACAAGACAAGTCCTCTTTCCTAACTGTTTTTGTTCTGCAACACCATCTCTTTTCCTCTCAGCTTGAGCATGCCCGGTTGACCCAGACTGAGCTGATGCGGGAGTCCTTCCGCCACAACCAGGAGATGAACGAGCTGCTGCAGAAGCAGGAGGAGCTGCAGGAGAGGCTAGCGGAGGAGGCCCGGGCCCGCGAGCAGCTGGCTCTGGAACTGCACCGCGCTGAGGGTGAGTTCCTCTGAATAATGACGTTTTCAAACATGTCATTTCATGGATTTAGGATCAGCACAACACTAATTACAAGTGCATGTTTTGATTGGAGTGTGCACAGAACTGTCATCGTCTGTTCGAAGCTTTTCAAATCCATCTTCTTTAAGCAGCCTCCTTATAGGCAGCACTAGATGTTTCTCTATAGACTCTAATTGGTGATGTGACAATGTGTGTCTGTGCGTCAGAACGATCACAGAAAACAGAGCATAAGGAGGAACTGAAGTGAAAAAGCATCTGTTAGGGGAGGGGGGTGTTACAGGGAGTGTGTGGATCAGCTGAAAGGGAGAGTAAAGGAGTGTGAGACCATCTGCGGTATGAAATCGACAAATGGTCGTTTCTGTTTGCTCAAATGTTTTTGATATGTGTTTGGACATCTGACTGCTCATGCCAACAAAATCGCCAGAGTTTGTGTATGAGGGTGAAAGGTACAATTAAAAATATTTAAGCTTTATCAACCTAGAATCACTTGGAATTCAGTGGCCACTTTTTGAAATTGGTTTAAGCTGTTTAAATGCTTTGAGATCTTTTCGATGTCCCATCCATGTCAGAGACAGCTGCTCCTCTTGGGTCAACTGCTACAGCCACATCCACTCTTACTCACGTGTTGAAGGGGCTGAATTTGGGTCCCTCATACAATTTGGCAAATTTACAACAGTCAATTCTTTCTTACTGGCTTTGTGTACACACTGACTGAACCGTGGTGAGTTTATGGCTCTGTGTTGTGTTATACCATCATGCTAGTTTGTTTTATGTAATCCTAAAGAGGCACTGAAGAAAAGCAGATATTTGCCACCATAGAAAGTTTCACAGGATAGACATCAAAGAGGGGGATCGTGTTGCAAGTTGTAGGAGATAAAGGAAGGAATAAAAGAGAATGTGAAGTTTTGTTAAATGTTTGTTCCCTTGTATCTGGTCTCAATATCTATGCAGCTGCTGTTATGCATTTATCGTTGACTAGGACTTCACCTAACAATTGTTTTTAGTGTCATTGTCATTTAAACTGCAGATATCTTGTAGATTAATCACTTGAACAAATGTCCTTTAATTTGTTTGCTTTTGCTTGACCAACAGTCAAAATACATAATTGTTGTCATAGCATGGCATCAAACACATTTTACATTTTAACAGCTGGAATATGAGAACATGTCAAATGTTTGCATGATTGTAAACATATTGGAATCTAAAAGATATTTGCTAGTAGTCAAATTGTTTCAATATTTTCTGTTCAACTAAACAGATAATTTTATGGAGCTTTTATGGAGAATACATTCTGCACCCCACACTACCATTACATTTATGTGCAGAGCCAGCTTGTATGTCGTTCGTCTTCTTCTTTAACTATTAGGGAGTGCTTGACTTCTGCTAAGCCTGTCTTTTCGACATCCACTTGTGCAAATGCCAATAACCTGAAAGAGAGAAAATGATCGTCCTCTTGTATGGATGATCCACATGGGTACAAGCTCAGGGGTGCGGCCTTTTCAAACTGGTTTCTAATAAACCCAAGGCATAGCCTCAGCCTAGGAACAAAGATTAAAAGTCAGAGCGTATTATGTCGGTGAAAAGGATGAAAAGTCTTCTTTTGTTGTTTTTTTAACAAGGGGAAAAGGCTAACCCTGACAATATGAAGTGGAGGTAGATGTGTTTCCCAGGAACACTGTGAATGTGGCAATGTTTATTTAAAGCGGGTAATCATGTGCATGTGATAGCTGTGTATCATGGAGGCATCCCTCCTTAGGCAAACTTTACATACTTTGGTTCCTGCTTAGATGGCATCTTAACTTCTGAATACACACGTGATATTAACCTTCTGCCCCCCTTTCAGTGTTAGATAAACACAGAGCCCATTGAACCCATAATAAATTGTGTGTGTGTGTGTGTGTGTGTGTGTGTGTGTGTGTGTGTGTGTGTGTGTGTGTGTGTGTGTGTGTGTGTGTGTGTGTGTGTGTGTGTGTGTGTGTGTGTGTGTGTGTGTGTGTGTGTGTGTGTGTGTGTGTGTGTGTGTGTGTGTGTGTGTGTGTGTGTGTGTGTGTGTGTGTGTGTGTGTGTGTGTGTGTGTGTGTGTGTGTGTGCCTATCCTGCTGCTTAATGCTTGCTGACCTGTGACAAAGCAGTAATTATTGCATTTAATTGTGTACAGCTCAGTTTTGTACTTCATGTCAAGCAAAATGGGTCATCCATGCTCACTTGTGTCCGTCCCTGCATTTGCATTAGTGTGTGTGTGTGTGTGTGCCTCAGCGTGTCCTGTATGTATGTTTCTGTTTGCTGTTGTGTTGTTGGTAACCTTGGATTTCGTATTTCGTGCTCATTCATCTGGATAACTGCATTGTGTGTGTGTGAGTGACTGAAGCTATAATCAACACGCAATCATTTCTCTTAATTATTCTGTTAAGTGATTGTGAGAATTGGAGAGAAAGCTGGGAACAATAACTTTGTAAAGCAGAAATGTAGGATTTCTACTTCAGCTCCCTAATACCTGTCCTCCTCCTCGCTTTGTCCACATTCAGGTCTGATCGACGGCTACACGGGAGAACGAGCTGCATCTGAGGAGCAGTTACGTCAGAAGGAAGAGCTCCAGCTGAGCCTCGAGCAGGAGCTGCTGGTGAGGCAATCAAGCTGCAGGGAGACGGAAAATAATTACCTTTGATTGTGTGAGGGATGGCATGAGACCTGACCATTTAAAGGAATAATCATTTTCCCCTCTGGCTCAAAACACTACGGACTTACATGTATCGACACGTTGGCACAGTCAGTTGAGGACCAAGTCTGAAATACAAGTTAGTGGAGGTGTCGTATTAATGTAGCATTGTGTGTATATTCAGGTTACAGCACTTTAAAGAAAAAATTTCACTTTTTTTTTTTTTTTTTACTAATGTCCAATCAGGGTCGATGGTAAATGAAGTCCACGGAAGCATCAATTCCTCATTCACATTAAAATCTGTTGCTCTTCATGCGTTGGGATGGGAGATCCTCGTCTTCAACTCGACAACACATACTTACATTCATCATGTATATCAGAGTTCTGAATCTCCTTCCTCCCTGCAGGTGACAGCTAGCCGGCTGCAGGAGTTGGAGCAGGAGAGGCTTCAGATGCAGGAGGAGCGGGAGCTGATGTCACGGCAACAAGACGCCATGAGGGAGGAATCCGGGCCCCGCGAGCTTCGTACGTATCCCAAAATTCCATTACCGAAATATGTACAGATTTTTGATCGCTTAGTCACAGGAAGTTACAGCTTTTTAATATTTGAAGGTAAAATATGAATCATTGAATTAATTGAATGAAATCTGATCATAAAATATAGGTTTGATATTGTGATCTTTATTGCATTATAGATGAGTTAGAATAGCAAAAATAAACTCAGGTCTTTTGGTTGTCTTTTATCAAGGCTTGAGTTTCAAGTGACAGTTTGTTTGGTATGGCTGTACTGAAACCTGCATTTCAACATAGATCATTTGTTTAATTACAAGGGCAAACAATAAACCAGAGTCATTGCCAGCTGCACGTCATAGAGAGGTTGTTTTTATCTATTTGCAATGTTTATTGACGGGATACCAAACCTTGATCTGCATTGAAACTGGTTTTTACAATGTAAATGTGTCGAGCCTCATAATGATTAACTTTGTAGTTCTTCTGTTGCTGTGGCCCAACGGAAATGAAAACAAACATTCATGGGTCATACAATAGGTCAACAGAATTGATACCAAGAGTTAAAATGTCTACAAGATATGTATTGTTTGAATAATTCTTCCCTTAGGAAACTCTTATCTAGATTCCTTGAGCACTTTCTGCTGGTATGTGTGCCAAACAGAGACATCCATTTACAGATGTTTGCCATGAAGTGCTCCGGACAAATCAAGTGTTTCTGCTCCTTTTCCATTATGACCTACATTTATGAAAAAGGTTTCCCATGAGCACATTCTCTGATCAAATGGTAAGTAATTAAGGGTAAAAGTAAAAGGGCTTTATGCAGAAACCTTTTCCTTTCACAGCATCCTTTCTACAGCCTTAACCTCCTCGAATGAAACAGACAGAAAAGCACTGTCGTCCTATCTCCACCCTTTTCTATTCTTTATCTAAGAATTTTCCTGTTCATGAAAAAAAAGAAGAGCATGTTACATTCCTGTGCTTTCTTATTCTCCTGTAGGCCTAGTTGAAGCTGCAATGGTTGCAGCACCTGAAGCAGGTGTGTCCACTTTGAGCATGGCTCAGTCATTTCTACTATGTGTTCTTAATAATCATCTAGAGTTCACCTCTTAAACCCTAATCCAGCAACTCACCAACAACGCTTTGAGCTTGCTTGCTATTGGCTCACCAACTCACTCTGTTCAATCACTAACCTTTGCTTCAGCTTTTTCATTTTACTTTTTGCCCTGGTTTGTCTTTTTTAATGTCAATGTAAACAGTCATTTTAGCATGATGAAATACATTTAAACTACAGAGACATATATGTAGTCATGATTTCCTAACTGTCATCATCTACACTCTGAATCCAGCCATCTTTTTAAATGACTGCATATATTTTAGATCTGTAGATGCTGTGCTTGCAGCATTTCTTTAAAGGAAGTGAGATGATTGGCTGTTCAGGAAGTCCCTCTCCTGCCTGTAAATGCTTACTGGGCATGGATATTGCAATGTCTGGGCTGTCCACCTGTCTGTTCTCTCATTTGCACTCTCTCACCTTGTTACTTTTGCACTAATCCTGCGGGGGGGGGGGGTGATCCTGGGTGAATCGGTGTGGGTTGTTCACTGGAAAGAGGCATCGTGATGGGGAGTCATGTTCGGTATCTGGGTGTTTTGTTGGGAAGTTGACTGAAATGTTGGAAGAGCCTGAAGTTCACTTAGCTGTAAAAGTATATAACATTTTAGAGAAGTAAGTTGATTATCATTTTCTAACAACATGGTAAAAAAGTAATTAAATCTAGTCATGTGGCTCACAGACTTCAGACTCTTCAGTAGCTCCATCTCAGCATCCTGTTTGTCTCCAAAATCAAACCTGAATGAATCATTAACTTAAGTAAGCCACCTTTAGAGGAGAGGCAGCAATACTTAACTTCTCTTTCTTCGTCTCCTGTAGACCTTCTGGAGGAAACGGAGAAGCTGATGAAGGAGAAGGTGGAGGTCCAGCGGCAGGCGGAGAAGGAGAACGCCGAGCTCCTGAAGCAGGTGAAGCTGCTGGAGGCGGAGCTGGAGGAGCAGAACAACAGGGTGATCGAGCTGGAGAACAATCAGAGCTCAGAGAGCGGAGACCTCCGACAGCAGGTCCAGGCTCTGGAGAAACAGCTGGACAAGAACAGGAGGTTCCTCGATGTGAGTGACACACAACATGGCCTCCACTGGCATTGTAGTTATTCTGTAGTTATGTCAGTGAGACAAACATTATATTTTATTCCAGCCTTAAATCATGAATGAAATTCTTATACCAGCTATCAATGGAGATTGAATTAATATTCAACAGAACATTTATGATATCAGTCAAAAAATGTGCAAGAATTGTGTTCATAAATGATTACAAAATTATGTTTTTCTCGCTCTGAAAAGGAAACATATGTTCTACTTTCATTGTCTTTATTATAGTAAATCAAATCTTTTTAACATTTTGCAAAGTTTCCTTTTTTTGGATGCAGCTCATTGCCCTTGATTAGTCATTGACATAACTCAGTCTCTCTGGGGGTCTCTGCCTAAAGCGCTGATGAGTTTGTTCCCACCATCACACTGTAATTGGGCCGCTTGGCCCGGAGGAGATGGCACGTCATCTTCGGAATGTGTTTTGATTGCCTCTATTGTCCTGTTGATGTGAGCTACAAACAACATATAAATTATCACATTTGTTAACAATAGGGATGTAACGATATATCGAATATCGCGGTAAATAAATGTCTCAATACCGTCGTGAGACTGACAAAATCTACCGCGGGTTTTTTTTATAATTCTTTTTTTTTTAAACTTTATTTAACCAGATGGTCCCATTGAGATCATCGATCTCTTTTTCAAGGGAGACCTGTCCAACATGGCAGCAAGTAGGTTACAACATGAACATAAAACAACAGATAACACAAAAGGACATCGTATTTACAGGGCTACATGTACACACCTAGAGACATTGACAAGTACCAACAGTATATTTATATCTCGCCCTGTCAATAAGCCTCACCTTCTTGGCAAACACTGTATTGTTTTTGAAGTGGTGGAGAGACAATGCACAGTTTGACCCACTGCTGTTACCCATGGCCAAAGCATATCTCTCTGTCCCAGCAACATCACTACCAAGCAAGAGAGTTTTTTCCACAGCAGGGGATATTGTAAACGCCCAAACATCCCAGCTTCTACCTGGAAATGTGGACATGCTCATATTCCTAAAAGGTAACCTTGATGATGCTGAGTGAGTGAGTTAGAGTTAGGGTGAGTTACTTGAAAAACTAAAGTGAAACTTGATTTATTCTATTGCAGGGTCTGATTATTATATTGTTGACTCTTTAAAATACTACTATCCTATTAAAATGCTGTACAAATCAGATTAAAAAAATTAAATAAAATGTACACTTTTTTTTCTTTCATTTTCAATAAATATCGTACCGTGGACTTTTTATTGCGATATTATCGTACCGTGAGTTTTTGGTATCGTTACATCCCTAGTTAACAACGATTTAGATTATTTGGCCAATATGATAGACTTATAGGTTTATTTTCTGTAGTGTGCAGTAGTAATGGAAATGAGGATTATTATTTAGTGATCGTTACCTAGGCATGAAAGCCTCCATAATTGGGTTAATGAGATCATGTAAACATTTTCGCTGATCATTTAAATCTGAGGTCAAAGTAGAACTAAATAATTGATGCTGCATAAGTGGACACTCCGTAGTTCAGTGGACTTTTAGCTTTTCAACATTTTGGGGAAACACCGATTGCCCCCTGATGCGTCACTCCATTGACATATTCATTTTAAACGTTACTTCTGCCTCAACTTTTATCACTGAAATCAGACTTATTCCTGTCTTCATTTTGTTGTCCAGGAACAAGCCGTGGACCGCGAACACGAGAGAGACTTCTTCCAGCAGGAGATCCAGAAACTGGAACAACAGCTGAAGAATCCGCAGAAGCTCCAGGCCGGATCGGAGCAGAGAAACAAAGAGGTAACAGGAGAGCGCTCTGTTCTCTGTCAGAGGACCAGGCAGTCGCATACATGCTTATTTCCTACACATCACTTTTGTTGCTGAGCTGAGTCACACAGCAGAACAAAAGAGCTGGTAGAATTACCTGTGCTTCCTCGGAAATGACACCAAATAGTGTTAGTATGGACGTAACAGTAGGACTCATGTCCTCTGTAAGTTGTGTAAGAGCTGGTGTTATTTCACTAACATCAAATACACAATACAGTTATTAGGGATTACATTTGCTAAAGTTAATAACTGTGCTCGTGTGCTCATTGTTGAAAATGTAGTCAACAGTTAGGCTGTGTGTTTTTATGACATGAGGACAATAACATGACATATGCTAACTTCTGATATCAAATTTCAAAAGTGAATACCTGTGTAAAGAGTCAGGACACCAACAGCTTTAAATCAGCTTGTTCCATTCAATTATTTTTATTTTCACAATAGATCAAGTCAGGATGTCTAACATGTCAAACCCAGAGATGTATCACTGATGAAACGTAAACCTAAGGTGTTTCTGTATCCCACTTGGCTTCCACAGATCAGTCAGCTTTGATTTCCACAGCTATTGAAAGCTGGTTCATTACATGTTGTCTTTGCACATCAGTAACCGCTGTCAGCTTTAACCTTAATGATTGTTTATTTGCTTTGTATGTGCTATGATGTTTTTTGAACTAAATGACCCCTTTGATAACACAAAATAACACAATTGACTTCAGAAGTAATCTACACTGTGTTATGGGCCCTCGGTGCATTTCAGTCATCCAATCAGGACATCCTTTGGACATCCAATCAGGACATCCTTTGGACATCCAATCAGGACATCCTTTGGACATCCAATCAGGACATCAGGGGAAATTAGTTTATTGCTCATTGGTACTAAAATGTTTCCTTTCATCCATATTTTTGTAACTTTTATTTAAAAAATCTGTCTCTTTGTTTCCTCTTTAAATACGACTAATTTATGGTGTAGTAAGTTTAAAGCATAATGTCAACATCAATCCCACTTGTTCTTTAAACTCACAGGCTAACATCTTGAGGATAAACTCTACTTTTCTGTAATTTCCAGAGACTCCTACCACAAGTGCTTTTCCCCCTCTCTGGCCTTGAACTGTCCGTCCTCTGATCCGTTATGCCTTCTCTCTCCCGTATTACAGGTGGATGGAGTAACCTCTAAGGTATTGCTTCTAGCTACACGTAGAATCCAGTCTCCCCCAGAGAGTATTTAGTGCATTTTAGTGACCCCGCCCAACCCTGCAGCAATTTATGGCCTGCCAGCCCCTCCTGCCTTTTCTCACCCTTGCTCCCGTTTGATCCCCCTCTTCTTCGTTTGTCAAGAAGAAGAAACTTCAGGACATGTTCCTCTATTACTTCTTTGTCTTGTCTCTCCTTGTAATGTCCCAGTTAAAAACTCAACCACAAAACAGTAAAGAAAGCTGAGGGGGAAATAGGATCATCACAAACATTATAAAAGTAATGCCCCAATGACAATTTTGTTTTAATACAATTCAGGTTCAGGTTATTTATTCTGATTCTGTTTGCAGAGAAAAATACAAGGGTTCCATCCTGACACTAAAAACAAACACAAACAACAGACACATCTCTAATAAAGGACTAGTAAAAGTACAAGTATACCAAACCCTTTACATTTGACATTGTTTTTTGCCACCGTAGCAATGTTTTGGAGGGGAACCACGAACAAACATGTCTCCACAAGTTTTTCTTGAATGTAAAGCAATAAATGATATAAAGAAAGGCACTGATGTAAATCCCATCGATGAACGTGGAAACATAAGGCCATCCTGGTACAGTTTAGGATATATAAATAGACCATTCAGGGCTGAACTACTCTCATGAATGAATATTTAATGAAGGGCTGCCAGTGAGGGGGTGCATTTCATCTGCCTTACGACAGTGTCATTTTGATTTGAATAGGAGCTCAGTTTGAAGAAGCAACTTATTGTGTTGTATGATCAGGAGTCCCCCATGTAGACAGACTTATTTACCAGTTCCTGAACAAACCCCCCTCCTCGACCCTCTTCCTCCCTCCACTGATCTGCTGATGTTCTCATCTCACAGATGGATCCGTTACCTACCAGCGGCCCTCCTGGTCAACGTACCGCTCTGTGGTTTGTCTCCCCCTGAATGAAATCTCTCTCTCCCCTCTGTCCCTGCACCTCTCTCATTCTCTCCCCCCCCCCCTCCTTTTTCAGGTGGATCAGCTGACCTCCCAGCTAGCTGTTCATGTACCAGCTATGCTGTAGCGAGTGGTGTCTCAGAGCGATTCTCATTAAACGACACCCCCCCCCCCCCCTTCCTCTCTCTTTATTCCTCCCTGTCTTTCTCTACTAGGTGGAGCATCTGACCTCCCAGCTGAAGGAGAAGGCGGATTGGTGCAGTGAGCTGCTGCTCAGCTCAGAGCAGCTGAATCGTGATTTGGGAGAGCGCAACGAAGAGATTGACAAGCTGGAGAGCCGCATCCGCGAGCTGGAGCAGGCCCTGCTGTCCAGCGCTGACTCCCTGGAGAAGGTTTGTGAGAGGAGGGGGAGGGGGAGAGGGAGATGAAGATGAAGGATGTGCAGGAGACGGCAGGAGAGAAAAGCAGTCCGAACAATAGCTGTGTGTGTGTGTTTGTGTGGAGAGAGAGAGATAGAGATGCAGATGAGATGACAGCAAGAGGAGGAACAGGAGGAGGGTTGGTACGCACGCTGAGGGAGAACAATGTGTGGGTGGGTCCACTTCAGCCACCCGGCAGTTTGTTGTTGCTGATGAGCTATGGCTAGCAATTGTCAAGATTGCCCCCCAGTGTTGGTGGAGGGCTGCTGTGAGTGAACAAAAAGAGCAGTGTGTGGAATGCTGATAAATCTGCCTTGCCGCTGATCAGTGGACACATGGCCCAGAGTTCCAGTTGCACGTCCATTTTTATTATGCATGATTGAACACTCTTTTTAAAGAGTTTCATCCATCCCGCCTTTTGTGCACACGTTGTAATAGTTTATTTCGTGTGTGTGTGTGTGTGTGTGTGTGTGTGTGTGTATGTTGTGTGTGTCGCAGGTTGAACAAAAGAAGCAGCATGCATCCATCACAGAGGCGAAACAGTCAACACTGGAGGCTCAGTTACAGACGGAGAGAGAAGCTCTGGAGCGGAAAGAGAAAGAGGTAATGTTATCCTCAGTTTAGGATTTCCATTATAAACCTTTTACATAAATCTTTAGAAATCTGAAAAAGATTCAACTGGCAATTTAATGTTTTGGTTTGGATCAGTGTGCCGGCGTAACTGCGATGTTTCTCAATGTTATGGTGACTACAAATCGCTGCATTGTCCTGCAGGGAAACGTACCGTAACATTTGTTGATATTTGTGTTAAATGGCAAAGCAGAGAACATCCTGTGTTCTTATGGCGTCTCCTCTGATGCGTCATGTTTACCTGCCGCCTCAGATCTGTAACCTGGAGGAGCAGCTGGAGCAGTTCAGAGAGGAGCTGGAGAACAAGAGCGAGGAGGTGCAGCAGCTCCAGATGCAGCTGGAGATCCAGAGGAAGGAGCTCAGCAGCCAGCAGCAATACCTAGAGACAAGGGAGAGCATGCTCCAGGTAGAGACGCATCCTGATGAAATAACCTTTTACAGTCGGTTGATTGTGTGTGATCTTCAGCCGTGATCGCTTCTTAAAAACTGAGGATATCATTTTCATATGTAGATATTGGCCACATATCTTTTTAGAAAATGTTAACAGTTGTATATTCATTTATGAAATGATTAACCTGTGTTTTATACGTACCAACTGTTGTACTAAAAGCTACAAATAAACCACTGGTGGTGACTTTAAAACTGTTGACCAATATGATATGTTAAGCTTTTACTTTTTCTGCACGATACAACACAAGGTCTGGTGTTAAAAATAACCCCTCAGTTGTCAACATTTTTCACCATAACGTTCATTTTTCTACACTCAAACTGCAAAAACACTTTGATCCAGATGCTCTTTTTTTAAATTAGTTTTTATCTGTTGCTTTTTTTTAAAATGTGTACATTTGTAGTTGTTTTGCCTTTTGTTGTGCCAAATGACTCAACCAGTGTACTTCCAGTAGTTCACCGTGAATCTGACTCTGACTGGACTTCAGCCTGACATGTTTATTAATAGCCATTACGTTATAATCTCTGATTTTCGAAGGTGATGGAGGAGAAGGACAGGGAAATAGCACTTCTTAATGAACAGATCACTAAGCTCCAACACATGGAAACAGCCTCTGATAACAAGGTAACGCAATATGCTTATACGAAATAGAATCAAAACCTATTTCGAATACGCATAGTGCATCGGTGTGTGTGTTTTCTACATTCGTGTACACTTTTATTTTGGTTTGCTCCATTTGTTTTTGTTGGGTTGTTTTTGCTTGTTTTCTCCCGGTCAGTAGCTCCACACCATTGTCTGTTGTGAGGTGATCATTTGCTCGTGTGAGGTGGCTTACTAAACCTCTGAGTCTCTAAGGAGTTCTTACAATCTCATCCATTTCCAAATTCTAAATGCAGTTTCCAGAGAATTTCCAAAGGGACTCAGACGTTTATCCGAATAGCGGGAGAGCTATGGATTGTCAAATCTGATGTGTTTATGGTTTAATAACATCTGCACATGTCTCTTCAGGAAATGGATCAGAGGGATGAGCTGATTAAAGACCAGGAGTCCCAGGTGCAGTGCTTGCAAGGCGAACAAGAACGCTTGAAGAGGAATAATGAGGAGGAGATCGAGCAACTGAATGCAGTCATAGACCGACTGCAGCAGGAGCTGGCCAACATCGAGCAGAAGCAGGCTGCAGAGGAGGACGAGGACCCCAATGCTGAGTCGGAGAGCGCCACCCAGGGGCCGAGTAAAGAGGAGTACGATGAAATGAAACAGAGAATGGACCTGGCCACCAAAGAGGTCAACACACTCAAATCAGAGCACAGTAAGCTGTTCGAGACATACCTCCGCTTAAAGGAGAGCGCAGAAGCTTTAGCTGAAACGGAAAAGCTTGATAACTTAGAGGGCGAACTCGAAGACGCTCTGAGAGAGAAAACGGCAGGATTCTTAGTCATGCAGGCCCAGGTGCACGCTTTACAGCAGAGTGCTACATCCAGAGTGGAGGAGCTGGACCTTCGCATACAGGAGCTCCAGGTCCTGGTCGATGAAAAGGACGATGACCTGAGCCGCTGTCGCCTCCTCTTGGAGCAGACTCAAAGCCATGCGGATGGTCTCCAGCGGAGGAGCTCTAATCTGGAGGACGGTCTGAGGGAGAAACTGGCTTCAGTGCTCGACACGCAGGCCTCACTGCAGCAGCAGCAGCAGCAGCAGCAGCAGCAGCAGCAGCAGCAGCAGCAGCAGCAGCAGCAGCAGCAGCAGCAGCAGCAGCAGCAGTCACAGGCATCCAAAGAAAACCAGGAGAAGCAGAGACATGCTGAGGTGAAGCCGGACGTGGAGCCATACGTTTATGACTTTGGTGACTTTAGTATTCCCAAAATGGATTTCAGTGGACTAAGTCAGGCGAGAGCAGCTCCCACAGGGAAGGTGTTCCATCTCACCCAGAGGCTTCGGGAGCTGGAGGTGGGACTGAGCGGGATGCAGAAGGACCAGGAGCTCCAGAAGCAGCTGCTCTCCAGCTCCGAGGAGGAGGTGATGGAGTACGAGCGCAGGCTGGCCGTGCTCATGGATCTGCTCCGCCAGATGAAGACCAAGACGCCTCAGAGGACAACACCGGCTGGGAAGGTGAGTTCGTCTGATAGGTCATAAGAAAGTAGATCAAGTAGTTCAACCCCACATATAACCACATGTTGATGTGTTTACCCTTTGTACATATTAAACAAAAAAGATACCATATTTAAATCAGTGAGTGTTGGAGGTGCTTGAAGGTCGATCTTCTGACCTTCAGAGCTCGGCTAGCTGTTTCCCCTTGTTGAACGTATTTGTGCTGAGCTAGGCTAAGCTAGCCATCTGCAGATATGCTATTATATTATTTACGGTATTATATAAAAATAATCTAAATTAACAGGATGCATTGATAAAAGTTTTTAGAACATTTTCAATCTTACTGAGGCCGATATTTAGGCAGTGTTTTGCTGCATTTTGGACTTGATTTAGCAAATAAACTCAACTCTAATTCTAAAATCCTAAGAATCACAGGAGAAATGTCAAGATTGTATCCTTGGATTTACAAACTTATACTTAAAAGTGCAATAAAAAAAAATGTATATCTTTGTTATCCGCTTGTATATCTTTGTTATCCAACACTAAATCCCTGGAGCCATTGTAATAATGTTTCAGACTGTGTAAACGTCATCCCTTGCCAGACAAAGCTCTGAGTGTTTTGAATCTTTTGATCAGGCGTCCACTGCTGTTGAGCAGCTGGCTGCTGGCTCAGAGCTTCTTCAGGAGCTGCAGGAGGTCAGAGACGAGGCCTCGGCCACCAGAGAGCAGCTGAGCAGCTTCAAGGAGAGCTGCAGCCGACTCCAGGAGGAGCTCAGAGTGAGTGACTGCCTCTGGTGTTCAGAGTGTTCTGATGTTCCATGAGACTGACAAACGTTTGCTTTTCTCTCTAGGACAAAACGGTTACAATAGAAAGACTGCAGGACCAACTACAAAAGGTAGCAACAAAATGATTCTACTTCAGTTAACATGTTATTGATATATGAAGACTTTTATTGTCTAATATTTCAACTCTGCCTCTTAAGGTATCCTCTGGAAGCTGCGAGGAGACAAAGGGCTCTGATCTTCATCAGGAGTTGATGGAGGCTCAAAGCGAGGCAGCTGCCACCAAAGAGGAGCTGAACAGCAGCAGGGAGAGTTTGGAGAAGCTGCAGGAGCTGCTGCAGGTACAGACATCAAATAAACGGGACCAACATATCCTGCCATTACCCTGACATTCATCTATAAAAACATCACTTCTGGAAATGCATTTATTCTACATGCTATTACATTCCTTTCAAAAGTTGTCATTTTACACTTAATTTCAAATGGATTGCTTTGCTGTCAGGAGATTTGAGCTCATGTAACTGATATTTGAAGAAATAGTTTGACATCACGCTGGTTTGATATCTTCTTTGTTACTGCGAGTTGGATAAGAACATCAAAACTACTCTCATCTTAACGGAAATATCTAGTTAAACTGTGGCCTGTTGGCATCATTTAGTAGTAAGTAAACAGGAAACCCTGACCTTCTTACTCTTCTTGTTTTAATGAAATAAACAAGATGTAACAGGTCGATGAATACGCTTTAGAGAGGTGGATGTTGTACCTTCAGACAGAGCAAGGCTAGCTGTTCTTTCCTGTATTACCCCTAAGCTAAGTTAAACGGCGTGGTATCAATCCTCTTAATTCTCCACTAGATACAGGGTTCGTACGGGTGCTTGAAATCCTTGAAAATGCTTGAAATTTGACGTGGTGTTTTCAAGGTTGGGAAAGTGCTTGAATTTTGGGAATGGTGCTTGAAATTGAGATAAAGTGCTTGAAAATGTAAATGCTTTACTTTTACAAAAAATTGCTGCCTGACTGAATAGTTCGCTTTTAGATTAAAAGAAAAGAATTTCTGCAAAACTGCAAGTGTTTGTGTTACGTGTGACCTGGGCATTCTGATGAGAGTGATAGATGACTGTGTGCCAGGAGGTTGCAGTTTCAACGAGCGTTGGCTAGCAGAAGACAAATACAAGCCATGGCTAAGACGAGGGTCAAGCCCACGAGTAGCCTCCTGCAAGGTTTGCAAAAATAACGATGCGAGAGTCTGCGCTGACGAGCAACATGAAAGGTACGCCGTAGTAGAGCATTTTAGATTAGGCTAACGTTGCATGTTACGTTTGTTTAAGCTAACGTTAGCGAGCTGAATAGCGAACTCCATGAGGGATAATAATAATTACAGGGGACAATCATTTCAGAGGAGCGTACCTATGTTAATATGTGCGTTACAGTCGCCATCGTGTGGTGTTCAGAGGATGAAGCTCTCACGGCATTTCGTGTTATAGTCACGAAATATAATCTATTGATTCGACACAGAGCGATTTTGAAAGCAATGTATTTCTACTGGTAGTATGCCTAAACCACATGTGACTTGCTCTATCGAAATCAGTCACATTGACCCGAAGACACATTTTCGTTTGTATTACTGGTCTCGGGGAAGCTCGCGAGTGTGTTTGTGTATTTTTGCGTTTGTGTCCCGGGGAAAACCTCACAAGAAACACCGGCTGTTGTTATGCTTGCTGTGACGTTACATTAGTCCGTTCTCTGCTTGTAATCATGCCGAAGCTTCAAAGTTGTATTTATCATCTGAATTTGCCGAAACAAGTTTAATATTCTGAAAGCCAATACTTTGTTTATTTGAAAACATGAAAACAAACTGTCTTTTATATAAAATTGAAGTATTATACAATTAAAACTACATTTTGCTTTAATCCCATGTAATTGTAGAATGAACACAGTCTTCCTTTGGAGATGTATAAGTCAGGAGTCTTGAGTAGTCAACATTACCTAAAATCATTGTACACATTTGTACATATTATTTTCCACTTGTTACCATTGTGAGTCTATTTTTATGCAGCTCTGCGTGATTTTGTGGCTACAATTCAGGCTAATACGCTACCAGAGGTGGAATAAGTACTCAGATGTTGTACTTGAGTAAAAGTAGAAGTACTCAGATCTTGTACTTGAGTAAAAGTAGAAGTACTCAGATCGTGTACTTGATTAAAAGTAGAAGTACTCAGGTCTTGTACTTGAGTAAAAGTAGAAGTACTCAGGTCTTGTACTTAGTAAAAGTAGAAGTACCAGAGTGTAGGAATACTCTGTTACAGTAAAAGTCCTGCATTCAAAATGTTCCTCAAGTGAAAATAGAAAAGTATTCTCATCTAAATATAGTGAAAGACAGTAAAAGTAGTCGTTGTGCAGATTGGTCCATTTCAGAATAATATATATGATATGTTTTATAATGATTGATCATGAAAGTGTTCTCAGAGCTGGTGAAGGTGCAGCGAGTCTGAATGACTTTGTATACTGCAGGGGAGCTGGTGGATTTACTCCGGGTGGAACTAAAGTCTGATTCAACACTTGATTAGATTTCACATCATTCATCTGTGAAGTAACTAAAGGGATTAAATACATGTAGTGGAGGAAAGTACACCATGTACCTCTGAACTGTAGTGGAGTAGAAGTACACCATGTACCTCTGAACTGTAGAGGAGTAGAAGTACACCATGTACCTCTGAACTGTAGTGGAGTAGAAGTACACCATGTACCTCTGAACTGTAGAGGAGTAGAAGTACACCATGTACCTCTGACTTGCGTTCACTACCAACAATTAATCAATAATGTATTGAAAAGTTATTTGGCTGATTGTTGTATATTGGCTCAGCCAGGTTATATGGGAGGCCTAGTCTATGTACAGGTCACTAATTTTGAAATATTAAACTTAGTTTTCTTTTCTTTAATTTTTCATCCTCGTGTAGAATGCTATCACGAAACACACATTTGGTTGTTTATAGCATAAAGAACATCTGATTTAATGTGAGGTAGGGAAATAATCATTTGAGTATGTGTATATAAATATGTAATTTACAACAGCTGTAAGATGCTTGAAAAGCTGGAAAATGCACCTTGAAAATGCTTGAAAAGTGCTTGAATTTGACTTTTGAAAAGGTGTAAGAACCCTCTAGATAGCAATTCATATTCCACCTTCTCAAACTATTACACGTATGTTGCGTCTTTTTTACTGATGTCAGATCTTAGTTCACTTATGTGTGTGAGTTGTATGTATGTATTCACATTTTAATATCGCACAATTGTGTTTTCATAGGAGCGTGAAATGACCATTGCTCAACTTAAAGGAGAACTTTTTGAAGTAAGTAAAAACTTTATTTCCCCGCATCTGAAATGCGGTGTTTAACATTATCGTATATTTTTCTATAGTTCTATAGATAGATATGATAGTTGTTTGTTACGAGACGTCAGATTATTTTATGATAACTGGCCATTTTCCAAATCATCCTCAAGGTACAAGCTGATGAAGAACGAGCCACCATGACGGAGCTTCTCCAGGAGGTCAGAGATGATGCGGCTACCACCAAAGAAGAACTCTGCAGATGCAGGCAGCATAATGACAACCTTCAGGAGGAAATACAAGCTCGGGAAGTTTCCTTTTCTAAACTCAAAGAGGAGCTCCAGGGTCTCCGAACAAATGTGGATACCACCAAAGAAGAACTCAGCAGATACAGGCAGCATAATGAGAGACTTCAGGAGGAACTACAAGCTCGGGAAGTTTCCTTTTCTAAACTCAAAGTAGAGCTCCAAGAGGCTCGAACAGCCTTGATGAAGGCGGCAGTTTCTGGTCCTCCATCTACTTCTCCCTCACCTTCACCCTCTCCTCAACCTGCCTCCGCTGCTTCCTCCTCCTCCACCACCCAGCCCAAGAGGAAAGTAGGCAAACAGCCGGCTGGTAGGGGAAGCTGCGCCAAAGAGAAAACATCTCTCTCCAGGAAGAACTCTGCCCCTTCCAGCCAGCACCCTTCCAACAAGTCTCACAGCGCCCGTCTGAACAGCAGCTCTGAGCAGCGACACGCAGCCGTCACTCACTCCTCCACACAGACCGAACCTCTCCAAATGTCTGACCTCGGCCCGGACATTGAGTCTGCTACCAAAGAGGAGATGGAGGAGGTGATCGAAGATTTCCAGGAGAAGATTGGACAGATGCAGGAGCTCCACGCGGCGGAGATCCTGGACATGGAGGCCCGGCATATTTCAGAGAGCGAGGGCCTTCGCAGGGACACGCAGGCGCTGGAGGACGAGTGCAAGGCCCTGAAGGCCGTCATCGACAAGCTGCGCTCCAGAGAGGTGAGGGCAGGAAACAATAAAGTAATGCTACTAACATTTATTATACTCTACACCCAGCTGTCAAATTATACTCCTTTATGAAATACTTGATTAAGACAGTAAAAATATCTAATTGATGTGTAATCTCTTCTAGGCCCCTACATCAAGACAAGACCGTCCAACGACACGATTCAAAGATGGCTACACAAGTGGTAAGAAACATCACATTCATACAAAACATGAGAGCTTGTCCTCTGTTTCCGTTATTGCTTCAAATATTTAAGGCTCATTTTTTACAGTATTGTTTATTCTTAACATTTCAACTGACAAGAACAAAGGTGTCAAACTCAAAGCTAAATCCAGACCCTCGCAAACTTTATTTTAGCCTGTTTATCAGTTAATATTCTTAATAAATGATATTGTTCACCATTTTTCAGCATTTTGTTTCAAGAAAGTGTTTTCCCGTTGCAGACAGCAGCTCAGACTACAGCCAGCGGACTGGATTTGACTTCCCGAACCTGCAGCAGGAGTTCAGGACGACTCCAGAGGGCGCCAGGAGAGAAGCTGACGATCATCTGCCCGACCGGATCAAGGTAACACCTTTAATTATTATAAACGCTGTCCTAGCTCTGAGCAAAATATGATTATACACAATTATGATTGTGAATGTAATAAACATGACGCTGAAAAACGTGCTATAAAAAAAATACATTAAAAAGGGAGACGTATTGTTTTAGGGTTTGTTGTTGTTGTTGTTGCTGCCTAGGGTGACCATATTACATAACTGAAGGTCACCCTTCTTACTTTTTTCTGAATTCCAAAGAATGCTAACAAGATGTCTGTGTGGTGTTGGTGTACTTAGACGTTGCTCCGCGAGGTGCACCAGGAGGGCATGCAGGTGCTCTCTCTGTCAGAGCTCCCTCTCACTGAGGGCGACCCGGACGGCCAGTTCAGCGTCCCCAGCTGGGTGAAGGAACGAGACGCACTAATGGCCACTGTGGAGTCTCTCAAGGGACTCATCACCCAGATGCAGACACACAGAGGAACACAGGTAAACAATCTTCACCAAACACTGCTTACTGTTTGTCAGAAACGTCACAGTTCAAAGCAGTTTGAAGCTGTCATGTATCCTGTCTGTTTTGATGCCCGTGTGTTCACCTGTGTGTCTCTGACTTGCCTCAGACCTCAGGCGGCGCAGACTGGCGGGCCGAGCTGCTGGATGCGGTGCAGCAGGTGTTTATGAGGGAGCGCAGCGTGCTGAAGAGCGCCCTCTACAGCCAGCTGGACCTGCTGGACACCAGCGACGCCATCATCCACCTCAACCAGCTGGAGCGCAGATTGGCAGAACAGGTGAGAACAAATCTGTGATCTTGCACTGAATTCCCTCACTTCAAATGACTGTAGTGCTGACTGGATGTACAGTTGCACCGCACAGAAGAACACATCTGACTGGAGTGCATCGGAGCAATATACCCTTCGTTTGTTTATAATTGTTCAAATCTATTACTGGCACAGATCCTTGGGTAAAACCAGTCAGTTTCTATTCTATTATTTCTATTATAAGAGCAAGTCAGTAAAGCCATTAAATATAACAATTACTAATTAACTACTAACATTTACACAATATTGGACAAAATATTGTCATTCCTCTCCTTTGATCATTGTGTCAGAAACCACATGTTGTTTTTGTGATCCTGCTCCAGGACTCCATGCACAGAGAGGCGATGGGTTCTCTCCACACTTCAGAAAGATCCAGTCTCATCTCCGAGATTCATCAGCTCCGTATTCAGCTGGAGCATCTTCATCAAGGTCAACAAGGTAATACTTCTCTCACTCTGCCTGCCATCTTCTTTCCCCCTCACTATGTAATACCCTCATTATTCTAGCTTACTTTGAAAAGACATCCTGTTATAATGTCTTCTGATGAATGTCCCCCAGGTGCCCAGCCTTTGGGTGGTGAGCGTAGCCTGAAGGAGCAGAGGGAGGGAGGAGGTGCTGATGGATCAGCTGAGGCCGACAGACTGCTGGAGGAGGAGCTGAAGACTGAACTGTCCCAGACCAAACTGGAGCTGGAGACCACGCTCAAGGCTCAGCACAAACACCTCAAAGAGCTGGACGCACTCAGGTAAGATACCATGTCTTCTCACAGTGTCCCCTGCGTCTTTTGGGATTCAGTAGCATCGAAGAAGCATGAAGAGGCAAACGTAGCACTTTAAAAGAAACAAATCAATTAGAGAAAACTCTTGTTTTGTAACCTTCTTTTTACTTTGGTGACCCCTCATATTGGTTTAGTTTGGATTTCCTTGAGAAACAATCATTTAACATTTCATAGATGAGTGTTTCACACCAATTACACCTTTGAATCTGAAGGATTGTCTCTGTCCACAGGGCCGAGGTATCGCAGAAGGCTGTTGAGGTTGAAGCACTGAGCGACCAGCTGACAGAGGAGAGGAAGAGGAGCAGAGACGCTCAGTGGGCCCTGGAGAAGGAGACGTGTCGAACAGGGAGAGACGAGGAGAGTAAACGAGAAGAACTGGAGGTGAGAGCCCTAAAGACTGGCGCCTCTTGTATCTCTTGTTGCTACAACTTATTTTTGTCAGCTTTTTTTTAACATACAGAACAAACAACAACAAACAAAGAAAAAGCCATGCAAACATTAAAATACTGGGCGTTGAAGCAGTAAAGTCCAAAGCATTATGTTATTGTGATGGTTTACAAAACAGGAAAAAGAAAATACAGTCAACATTGTCAGAGGTAAGGCATTGCTGTCAGTTGCTTTTTAAAAACGAGCATTATCCGTTTCCCTGTCAGGACCTGCAGCTGGCTCTGGGGGAGCAGAAGAGCTGCGTGGCTCAGCTGACCCTGACCCTGGATCAGCAGCGCCAGGCCTCCTCTCGGCTCTCCCAGCAAGGGGAGCAGGGGACCCTCAGCCTCCAGAGACGCCTCCAGGAGCTCCAGGTTCAGCTGGAGACCGAGCGAGCCAAAGCCCTGGAGATCAGCACTGCGCTGGGGAGGGAGCGGGAGCTGAGGGCGGTGGTCTCCTCTGATGGAGGACCCTCCAGTGGGCAGCGGGTGGACGAGAGTAAGAAGGGTCTCAGCGAGGAGGGGAGTCTGCTGGAAAGACTGCAGAGAGAGCTGGACGACAAACATGCAAAGGTGGGAGGTTTTTTGATGAACTTGCTCCAAAAAGCCACTCGATAGGGGACAAAAGAAGTACATTTATTGCGTGTATCTTCTTTGCATATCTTTACATTTCTGTTGAACTATCAGAACACAGTTTACAGTCGCACTATATAGTAGAGAGAATAGCCAACTGGTCCCACCCATCAAATCTCTTAGGCATTATCGAAACATCCCCACCATGAAACCATGAAACCCCCCAGTCCTTAACCACTTGCAAATCCACCTTTTGCCCTTCCTGAAATGTCAATTCTAAACATATGTCTCTGATAAACACATATAGGACTAAAACTACAATTTAACAGAGTAAAAGGCAATCGGAGTATAAAACATAATCTATATATATGATTGAAATGATTATATGAACATTTGACACCACACTAGTATCCAAGGTACAAATATTTGTATTTGAAGTCTGCATTTCTTCTTCTCTCTCCTCCAGGTGGTGCAGCTCCTCAGTCAGGTGGAGGCCCAGAAGCTGGAGGTGGTACGAAAAGAGGAGGAGCTTAATTTGGGGAGTCAGAGGTCGAGGCGGGACCAGGAGGCGCTGCTGGAGGCTCGGGCCCAGCTTGAGAGGCTGGAGGTGAGGATGTCTGAGACCCAGGAGCAGCTGGAGGGAGAGACGGAGAGGAGGAAGGGTCTAGAAGAGGAGAAGGAGAAACTGGAGGAGAGGTTACATCAGTCAGGAGAGCAGAGAGGAGGGAGAGAGGGGAGCGCACCGCTACAGGGTGATGGACAAAGTGTGAGTGCCACACGCTCTTAATAAACCTTTCACTTTCTGGAGTCCCTTTTAATAATGTGTTGGTTTCTAAACAGCAGGCAGCCGGCGAGTCCACCGACCGCACCAAAGACTGGGTGTTCCAGCAGAAGAGTGGCAATGGTCAGTCGGCAACATCCACCACGGCTCCTCACACGGGGGCTTCTCCAGCCACGCGCAGCAGCGGACCACACCACGGTCCTTGGCGCACAGCTGACAAAATCTTCGGCAAACTGCACCTCATTTCCTCCAAGATCAGAGGAATGGCGAACAAGACGACTGGCAGGTAACCAACGCAGCTTTAAGCAATAAGGACGAAGTAACTGGTTGATCTGTTCACTCCACAGGAAATGGAAATAAATAACAAATGGTGTGACCTTTGTACATGTGTGCAGGCTGACTGCAGAGGTGGACAGTGAAGAGTTATCCTGGGTGCAGTCCAATGTTGATGAGGTCATCACTATGCTGCAGCAGTCCCCAGGGCTACCCTCAATCCCTGAGGTCAGTGTTTTATGTTTATATAAAATATGTGTTATGTTTAATTTACGATATAGAGGTAATATATGAAATACATTTACTTAAGAAGTAAACACTTTGCTTATGATAGAAAATCCACTGATTGTTTATTTACTTTTTGAACGTCTGTAGTCTATCAACCTCCTAACATGGTTGTGACTTCCTGTGTGTTTCAGAGTGTGTCCCTGCCGGCAGGAGGCTCCTCCAGCTCCTCCAGCTCCTCCAGCTCCCTGACGGAGCGGCTGCTGAGGCAGAACGCTGAGCTGACAGGTTTCGTCAGCCGTCTGACCGAGGAGAAGAACGATCTGAGGAACCACACGCTGCGTCTGGAGGAAGAGCTGCGCCGCTACCGGCAGGCTGGCCTGGGACCTGACGAGAGCGTGAGTACATCAAAACAAATCAAGTTTTATTTATATAGCACATTTATAAATGATTTTTGGTCGAGCCAAAGTGCTGTACATAGAATAAAAATAGCCTACAGTAGAGACACTTTACAGCAAATACAACACAGATTGTTCAGAATATCAGTATGAGAAAAACGACACCCTCTGTCCTTAGACCCTCTGTCCTTAGACCCTCACATCGTACAAGGAAAAACTTCCAGAGAAAACCCACAGTTTAAGGGGAACATGGGAGAAACCTCAGGGAGAGCAACAGAGGAGGGATCTCTCTCCCAGGAATGACATGACAGGAAGTGCTATTGGGATGACCTGCTATGATATCATTAACATTGCCTTTCATCTGACATTCAATACAGACGGCTGTTACTAAATATCCTCGTTTCTTTTGTCCTGCAGTCCAGCAGCAGGAGAGGAGGGTCCAAGTCGGACTCTGCAGGTTTGATCCTCTCTCAGGAGCGGGAAGTTTGGACGAGGGAGAAGCTCCGCCTGGAGAAAGCTTTAATTCTGGCTCAGGCCCAGGTGGCCCGACTCCGGGGGGAGATGAGGAGCGACGCCCTGCGGGAGATCACTGGACCTGAGAGTGACAACGCTGCACTAAAGGTCAGTTTAAAACGGCTTATAACTCACTGAAATGTAGAAGCTTAGAGTCTCCATGTGTAATCGTATCATTTGTCTCTTTGCCTCCAGAGGATGTACGGGAAGTACTTGAGGTCAGAAAGCTTCCGCAAGGCGCTGATCTACCAGAAGAAGTATCTGCTGTTACTGCTGGGCGGCTTCCAGGAGTGTGAGGAGGCCACGCTCTCGCTGCTCTCCAGGATGGGGGGCCGGCCGGCGCTGCCCAGCCTGGACCCCAGCAGCCAACGGCGCCGCGGGCTGATGCGCTTCAGGTCCGCCGTCAGAGTCTCCATCGCTCTCTCCAGGTAGGAAACCTGAACTCTGTGTTGGAAGGATTCTTCTTCATCTAAATTACAATGGTCCTCATGTTAACGATAGGTGGTGGTGCCATCTCAGAGATTAAAACTTCATATTTTCTGCTCAGAATGCGTTTCCTGGTGAAGCGATGGCACCGGGCGACGGGGATGATCTCCACCACGTCCTCCAGTGTCAACAAGAACGGAACAAGACAGATATTAGGTAAGCACAGGATTTCTGGTCCTACATCTTAGACAGTATCATTTAATAGTGAGGCTAAATGCATTTGTATTCCTCTCTCTCTCAGGTACAGAAGCAAGAGACTCGCCGTATCTTCACCCCGGCAGCGTGGAGATGTACAGAGAGCAAGGAAGTGGAGGAGGAAGTGGAGGAGTCTCCAGTGGCAGGGGGCGAAGTGGACGTGAATCACCCAGATCAGCTGTCTCCTCCACACAGCAGAGGTGAAAAATCTGATGCGGCTAACAATTCCTGTTATTATAAATGAACCCAAAACTATTTATTTTCAGGAGTCTAACTAGATTTTATAATGATGATATTTCTTAAACAAATGTTTTTATGTTACCTGAAGACCACTATAGTTCTCCAAAACGTGGTGAAACTGTGCTAGAACCGTCGCTGCCTTTATTTCCTCCTGGCCTCTGAGCTAGGTAAAGGTCCTTATACTGTAAACACTTCAATGTTACCACGGTTTTACTCCTGACAGCTCAAGTTACTCAAGTCTTCAAAAGGGAGAGGTGAGCAATTGCGTATTCAGTTTGTTGCAATCTGCACCTTCCCCACTAGATGGCACTAAATGCGACAAGCTGATCTTTTGAAGTGAAAAAATGAAAAACATCAAAATAATTGAAAAATGTAAATGTAAACTCAAAGCGAAATTTAGATCTGTATCATATTGTGTCAGTTGTGTTTCTGATGTGCTGTGTCTGTGTTTGTGCAGGATTCACATGGCGGGAGACCACGGAGCGCTCACCTGTTCCCACCTGCAGAGCTACGACCCCGACCGGGCGCTCACCGACTACATCTCCAGACTGGAGGCGCTGCAGAAGAGGCTGGGGAGCGTGACATCAGGTAACACACACTGAGCACTGAATTACAATCATACTGTTAGAAAATAAATCAATCAACTAGTGGTTGTTAACTACCTTTCGTTCTCTCCTCAGGTGCTTCTTCATATGCTCAATTGCACTTTGGCTTGAGAAGATAGACGCTGTCAAGTTACTTTGTCTTGAAGAAACTCAGTTGCCTTTTGTCGTGCTGAGCGCTCTGCTGTTTTTCTATCATTCTGGTGTGGACTGTATCTTTCCATGTGGACCAAAACACATTTTTATATTAGTGTACGACATGTTATGTATTCAGGCTTTTTGTCGCCAGCACTTGAAAAACAGCTATGTTTGTAATAAATCTGCCTCTTTGTTGTGGATGAGCTTAAATCGTGTATATTTGTCTAATGCTAATTTAAGACCTCTTGATTAATTTATATGTTTGTGTTGTATGGGTGGAGCGTTATGTAAAGAATGTTTGGGTTTATCGTTGAGGAGGCTGCTACTGGATCTCCTACACTACACTGTGTTTTGTTTCGGCAAGGAGGACAACAGAGGACATTTGTAGAGAACGTATTTTTGTAAAGCGTAGGAGCTTTGAATTTTCTGGGTATTTTGTCAAAAACTGAATTAAAGAGAAATACATTATTTGAAAAGAGTTGAGTATTTGGGTCTTTTCTTCTTCTTTTACAAAAATATATTCACAATTCATTTGACATTAAGTGGGGACGATTTTTAGATGTTCTTTTTATTGAAATAAGGAATTAAAACGTTTTTTCCTGAAGCAAAGAACAAACAAAGGACAAAATAAACCATACTATGTATTGCTAAACACAATATTCTCTATAATCAGAAGACATTTCCCGGTTTATTTAAAGCCAATGAACAACAACACAGCCTGTGCAGTGAGACTCTGTAACTCTCGGTTTAGCTGAAGCTAAATAATGTCACAAAGCAGGAATAATTAAGTTTACTGGATAACTACTAAAAAAATAACTCATTCAAATCTGTAATATGGAACTTCTGCTTGGTTTACAGTTAAAAACTCAATTCAACTTGCTGGTCTTTTCAAAATCAACAGATGTTTCCCCTTCATCAAGGCACTGAACATTTTTAAGAATTCACACTGTGAATATTAGCATCTGTGTTCAAGTCAGTCGTACAGTCAGTGCAATTATCTCTGCAAGCACACATCTCAAAAGCTCATGCATTACTGTTGACATTGATGGGTAGAAAAGTGCAGGAGAAAGCACTCAAACTATACAATTGGACGTTTTTAGGCAGAGCGAAGTGCGTTCATCTATTAAATCCTAAATTCAAGTCCCAGGAAGTTGCAGCTCCACTTCAACACTCAGGATGTTTCCTCGTGTCTCTCACTGTGCTCTCCTCTTGTATTTGATGATGGGGTTGTGAGGGGTGTGAATCATCGTGGTGTAGTTGATTGTGGGGAAATATCCATCCACCAGGTCAAAGTCGTACATGCGCAGTAAAGTAGACCAGATGGTTTTGATCTGGACGTAAGCAAAGTTCTCCCCGATGCAGCGATGGCGGCCTGAAGAGCAGACAGAGAAGTTTAGATTTTCTTGTGAGGTTATAAGCAGGTGTTGTACATGATTTTATTTAAATCCACAGCTAAAAAATGAAATACAAATGTAGACAGAAAACTGAATTACAGGTACATAATTGACAAATGAGACACACTTCTTTCATGAAAATGATAGATTTTCTCATACCAGCTCCGAAGGGCACGTAGGCAAACTTCTCCCCCGCTGCAGGGTTGTCGTTGAGGTAGCGGTCGGGGCTGAACTCCATCCTCTCGTCCCAGGTGTCCTGCAGACGCTGGTTGACGGTCGGGGAGACGCACACCTGGTGTCCCACAGGGATGGTGTATCCTGCTGCAGTCTAACAAAGGAAAAAACATGCATATTGAATTAGAGATGCCATCATGTTAAGTACTATAAAGAAATAACAAAACAAACAAACGGTGTAGTTCTTACCTGAAGAGAGCGGGCCATCCTCATCATGGTCATGATTGGCGGGCGCAGACGCAGGGTCTCCTTCAAACAGCGCTCCAACAGGCTGAGGTCTTTCAGCTGAGGACAACAACAGGAAAATATTAAGATTGACTAATTAACTAACTCAAGAATACGAGAAGAACCACTTACAGTATAGTGTCAAAAAGCAACAGCTATCTATGACTTTTGGTGTATTTTCTTTAACAAAATGTGATATTGATCTTGATGCAGTTAATTATTATTAGTTATTTTTAAATACAGTATATTAAATATAACTGCAGTAGCCTGAAAACTGTGTTGTGGTTATATACAACATCACACATTTATAAGTGTGTTATTAATTACACCCAGGAAAAGCAGCACCACCTAGTGCTACAGTGTATATGTCACTCAGTTAAGGTAGAAACAAGATGCAAAACGTTTTTAATGTAAATTACTACTGCACAATCAGCCTTTTTGTACCTGATCAAGGTCGAGTGCAGGCAGGTCTTCTCCGCACACGGCCTTCTGCTCGGCGTAGCATTTCTCTTGCAGAGCTTTGTCTTTGGCCATGAAGAAGCCCATCCAGGCGCTGGTGGTGGAGGAGGTGTGCTGCCCCGCCAGGAGCAGACCAATCAGCATCCCCGCAATCTCGCTATCGTTCAAGGGGCGTCCGTCTCTGACAGGGGAACAGATTCAAGGGTTAGAAAATCATATTTGAAAAGTTTTAGCAAAGAGCTTTGCAAATACCTTTTGGTGATTTGCTCCGATGGTAATGTTAGCAACTCCTAACTCTCCGATATCACTTTCTTTATAAGCCCAGCTGCATTTTCAAAACATAATCTAGTTTACCAGGAGTAACATCTCAGCTAAGTTACCTCTTGTATTTAAACTTAAATAGAATATAGAAGTAAGTGTAATGGATTTCACGATGTTAAACATATAAACATTTATGTTTTTTAATGAGAACCCTCTGATTTAGATGCAGTTATTAAGGATCACAGGCATCTCTAACATTTGAAAAATGCCTTAGAAAAGAGTCATGGTGAACAGGATTCAAATTAAATATCTATCTTAAAAAGACTAAGATTGGTTCAAAAGACCTCATAAAAGAAACAACAAGAAGTGAGGATACCCGGCCCGGAGGAAGCCCGGGGTCCCTTTCTGGAGCCAGGCCCAGAAGGAGGACTCGTCGGCGAGCGTCTGGTGGCCGGGCTTGCCACGGAGACCGGCCGGGCCCAGCCCGAAAAGGCAACATGGGCAACACCTCCGCTTCTCCGTCCCGCGGGCCCACCACCTACGGGAAACAGCGATGGGGTCGGGTGCGCTGCCAGAAGGGTGGCAGTGAAAGCGGAGGGTCTCGACGGACCAGACCCGGGCGACAGAAGCTGGCTTTGGGGACATGGAACGTCACCTCTCTGGGGGGGAAGGAGCCGGAGCTTGTGCGGGAGGTGGAGCGGTACCAGTTGGATCTGGTTGGGCTCACCTCTACGCACAGCGTCAGCTCTGGAACCTTACTTCTGGATAGGGGTTGGACTCTATTCTTCTCCGGAGTTGCTCAAGGTGTGAGGCGCCGGGCGGGTGTGGGGATACTCACAAGTCCCCGGTTAGGTGCTTCGTTGTTGGAGTTTACCCCAGTGGACGAGAGGGTCGCCTCCCTACGCCTGCGGGTTATGGGGGGGGAACACTGACTGTTGTGTGTGCTTATGCACCCAACAGCAGTTCAGAGTATTCGGCCTTCTTGGAGACCCTGGAAAGAGTCCTGTATGGGGCTCCTGAAGGGGACTCTTTAATCTTGCTGGGAGACTTCAACGCACATGTGGGCAATGATGGAGACACTTGGAGGGGCGTGATTGGGAGGAACGGCCCCCCTGATCTGAACCGGAGTGGTGGTTTGTTACTGGACTTCTGTGCTAGTCATGGATTGGCCATAACAAACACCATGTTCGAACATAAGGATGCTCATAAGTGTACGTGGTACCAGAGCACCCTAGGCAGAAGGTCCATGATCGATTTCGTTATCGTATCATCGGACCTGAAGCCGTATGTTTTGGACACTCGGGTAAAGACTAAGAGAGGGGCGGAGTTGTCAACTGATCACCATCTGGTGGTGAGTTGGGTCGAGTGGCGGGGGAAGCCTCTGGATAGACGTGGTAAGCCCAAACGTGTAGTTCGGGTGAACTGGGAACGTCTGGAGGAGGCCCAAGTTCAGGAGGCCTTCAACTCACACCTCCGACGGAGCTTTTCAGGCATTCCTGTGGAGGTTGGGGACATTGAACCAGAGTGGTCGGTGTTCAAAGCCTCTATTGCCGAAGCCGCGGTGGGGAGCTGTGGTCTCAAGGTCCGAGGTGCCTCAAGGGGCGGTAACCCTCGAACCTCCTGGTGGACACCGGTGGTCAGGGAAGCCGTCCGACTGAAGAAGGAGGCCTTCAGGGATTTGTTATCCCGGGGGACTCCCGAGGCAGTTGCAAGGTACCGACAGGCCCGAAGGGCAGCAGCCTCATCCGTAGCCGAGGCAAAGCAGTGGGTGTGGGAGAAGTTCGGAGAAGACATGGAGAAGGACTTTCGGGCGGCACCAAAGTTGTTCTGGAAAACTGTCCGACACCTCAGGAGGGGGAAGCAGGGAACCATCCAAGCTGTACAGTAAGGATGGGACGTTGTTGACCTCAACTGATGGAGTGTTGGGGCGTTGGAAGGAACACTTTGAGGAACTCCTGAACCCGACAACTCCGCCCTCTATGTTAGAGGCAGAGCTGGAGTATGACGGGGTATCAACACCAATCTCCCGGGGGGAGGTCACTGAGGTCGTCAAACAACTCCACAGTGGCAAAGCCCCGGGGGTGGATGAGATCCGCCCGGAAATGCTGAAGGCTCTGGGTGTTGAGGGACTGTCATGGTTGACACGTCTCATCAACGTTGCGTGGAAGTCGGAAACAGTGCCGAAGGAGTGGCAGACCGGGGTGGTGGTTCCCCTTTTTAAAAAGGGGGATCAGAGGGTGTGTGCCAATTACAGAGGCATCACACTACTCAGCCTCCCCGGGAAAGTTTACTCTAAGGTACTCGAAAGGAGGGTCAGGCCGATTGTCGAACCTCAGATTGAGGGGGAACAATGCGGATTCCGTCCTGGTCGTGGAACGACGGATCAGCTGTTTACTCTCGCAAGGATCCTGCAGGGGGCCTGGGAGTACGCTTATCCGGTCTACATGTGTTTTGTAGACTTGGAGAAGGCGTATGGCGCATGGTTCCCAGGGAGTTACTGTGGGAGGTGCTGCGGGAGTATGTGGTGAGGGGGTCTCTACTCAGGGCCATCCAATCTCTGTACTCCCAAAGCGAGAGCTGTGTCCGGGTCCTCTGCAGTAAGTCGGACCCATTTCCGGTGAGGGTTGGCCTCCGCCAGGGCTGCGCTTTGTCACCAATCCTGTTTGTAATAGACATGGATCGGATTTCGATTCGTGGGGGAGGGGGTCTGCAGTTCAGTGGACTAAGGATTGCACCACTGCTTTTTGCAGGTGATGTGGTTCTAATGGAATCGGAGCAGCGGGAGCGGTACTGCAGTCGCTTTACCGCACCGTTGTGACGAAAAGGGAGCTGAGCCAGAAGGCAAAGCTCACTGTCTACCAGGCCATTTTCGTTCCTACCCTCACCTATGGTCATGAAGGATGGGTCATGACCGGAAGAACGAGATCGCGGATACAAGCGGCCGAGATGGGTTTCCTCCGCCGGGTGGCTGGTGTCTCCCTTAGGGATAAGGTGAGAAGTTCGGTCATCAGGGAGGGACTCGGAGTTGAGCCGCTCCTCCTTCGCGTCGAAAGGAGCCAGTTGAGGTGGTTCGGGCACCTAGTTAGGATGCCACCTGGGCGCCTCCCTAGGGAGGCGTTCCAGGCACGTCCAGCTGGGAAGAGACCAAGGGGTAGACCTAGGACCAGGTGGAGGGATTATATCTCTTCGCTGGCCTGGGAGCGCCTTGGGATCCCCCAGTCAGAGCTGGTTGATGTCGCCAGGGAAAAGAAAGTTTGGGGCTCTCTGCTGGAACTGCTACCCCCGCGACCCGACCACGGATAAGCGGGAGAAGATGGATGGATGGATCTTAAAAAGTATTTTTAGACATACACTTAGATCCGCCAAGGCAAAAAGGTGATCCAGTCGTATGAGCTCAGAATTGAAACCATGCTGTAATTCTTTCTAGAAGCTCTCTTACTTGTAAGTGGCATCGATGAGGGTCTGCAGGATGTCGTCCACTTTCTCTCCAGATTGCCTGCGCTTCTGAGTCACCTTGGAAAAAATGTTCTTGATCTCTCTGTGAGCATTGTCCCTCTTCCTAAAAGAGAAAGAGGTTATATTTGTGTTATTATTTGTACATATACTAGAAAGTTTATAAATCTGAGGTAAAGTTCAATCAGGTGTTTTATGTATGTGTTGTTCTCTTCTTTCTTTGAATGAACTAATCCAGTGTTTTGGATTATCTTGGATTGTTATATGCTAATCTTTATTCATGAACAGCAGTCGCACCTGAAGCTGGGCAGGGGCAGCCAGCCGGGCAGCAGCCAGGCAGCATGGCTGAATCCTCCGTCCAGGTCTGCATAGAGCTGAGCCACGTGCTCATTCATCATGCTGCGGATCTCCTTCCCATGCAGGCAGCTGCTGGCCGTCAGGATGATCAGCTCAGACAAGGCCTCGAACAGGTCTGAAACAGGCCAAACGTGTATTCATTAGGAACCAGAAACAGCAACAACCCAAAGAAATCCCACTGACAATCGGTTAAAATGTATGATTTCATATTACTACGAAACCATTTTCCTGCTTGCATTAGGTTCTGCTGTTTTGGACTCCAAAATAAGTCTGTCACTTGTTACTTTCCTAATATACATGTATTTGTGAAGGATCTTACTTTTCTCCCCGCTGTCTCCCCATCTCTGAAAATACTCGATGGTCTCTGCTTCGATGATTTTCACATGTTCCTTAAAATGAGCGATGTTCAGTCCGGTCTTCAACATCTTCTTTTGTTCCATAAAGATCTGCAAAATATTAAAGAGATTGGGAATTGTATCTGCAAATCTACTTTCCTGGATCTTATCAATTCAACAGAATTCATAATGTTCTTTTCTAATGTGTAAATGAATGTGGTTCCACTCACATGGTTGGGCACGTCGTAGGCTACTCCTTTGCCAAACACTGGAGTGGTCAGTCTGGAATAAACGTCCTCAGCATTCAGGTCCTCATTCTTGCTGTTGAACATCAGTGTGGCAGCTTCACTGCCCAGCAGGTAAGTGAAGGTACTCCCCACCATGGTGAAGCTGAACACAGGGCCGTACTGAGGGGGGACAGCAGAGACACAGGGGTTAAAACAGTGCTGGGGGGGTCGGGACCAACTAAAAATGAGGCCGCAAGTCAATTTAATTCCTTTAGTGTTGTTTTATTTAACTATGGATAATCTTTGCTTTTTTTTTTAGGGATATAGGACTTATTTTATTTGCTTGCCATAAACAATACAACTGATATCAGAAGTAGACATTTTGTAGGCAGTTGAACAAGGTGGAAAGGTCAAGTGTGTACGTGGGAAAATCACTGTGTATGGGAGGGGAAAATAAGATAAAGTCGAGACTAAAACATATTATGTGCATGGAGCTGCATCTAATATATTTAAACATTTATCCTGTAAAATCATGATCTGGATTACAGTGTGTTAGCCTGTTTGGACATTTTGAAATTGCTTGGTTTTGTCTGCCCCAACAGTCCCAAACCTACAAATATTTACTTGAATATCACTGAAAAACTGCCAATATTAAGACTTATAAAGTTGGAACAGTGACAGTGAATTTCTAGACAGCAATGAATCTAATATGTAAACATAGTGATGTACTAATCATTTATATTCTACTCCAATACTTGCTTTTTCATATGCATTTTCAAGAAATTCAATGGGACTTTTTCCAAATGCAATAGCATGACCCAGGAAGGGGATGCTGGAGGGAATGTAAGGTGGGTATTTCTGCAAAAGGAAACATGATAACAGGATGATTAATACATGCTTACAGGGAATTTCAACAACAATTTAAGGCACTGACTTTTCCTTCCTCCTACTTACCAGATCAGTGTCTGGAGACTCTTTGAGCAGCATTTTAGTAATATATCCCAGAGCGAGAGTGATGACAGAAGCAGCCAGCACCACGGAGGTCAGGTTGTCGCTCACTTTCCCAACAGTGTCCCCGAACAGTCTACTGCCCATTTCATAAAATTGAACAGACATGTTTACTTCTTCCTCTGGTCCACTAAAACTAGAGGGAATACACGTCTACCTATGCAAAGTTCCCACGGCGGATAAACGTCCAGTTCATCTGATGTTAATCGTCGATATTGTTTCGGCTTCTCTCTACCTGTCAGTAGCCGCCCCGCCCCCGCCTGACCAACAGCGGCTTTCTATTGGCTGCTGACCACGTGTCCGTCAAGCAGCCGCGCTGTGATTGGCTGCCGGAACCTGAACCGATGTCTGGCTATATGATGTCACTCCAGCGGGACAAACAAGGTTTGCGCCATCGATTGATAGGATGCCCAGACACTACAAATCAAACTAGTTAAATGTAAACGTTGACGTTTCCCTCAAAACACGTTAAATAATGAAAAAGGTTAGTGTCGGTAACCAAGAGAGGTAAGGAAATATAATATGCACTTAGACATTTATTATTTATTATGGAAAATAAGCCAGCAGTTTTCTGCCAACCGGTAGTGTGTTAGAGGCTCATCAATAAGGATGACTTAAAATTATAAAGTTAAGTTTGGGTCTTTTTTTAGATGTTATTAACCTGCAATATTTAGTTTTTTTCTTCATGTACATTAATCAGTTTGTTTCATGGTTGCATCACCTAAATATGATTTAATACTATTGTGTGTTTAGTGTTTCAGTCTGAAGCTATTAGTCATGTGGAGGACTTAAAGTGGTTTCTTTATAGTCTCCACACAACACCACCAACTTCCTTCACTTTAAAACTATTTTCATGAACATATAATTTTACAATTGCCATCAGCCTATTCTATACCATCTATCATTTGATTATTTTAATAAAGCACAATTTGTGGTTCAGAGTTTTCAGCACAAAATCCAACACATCGTCATTCATACATCGGTTTATTAAAACAAAACATTAAATAAACATATTTACATGCACTCCAAATATATGAATGGTCAAAAATACACAATGTGAGGTTGTGACAAATATCAGTAAGCATAATATACATAACGAGGCGTTGTGAAAAGGCCAACATATTGCAGTCAAATGAAAGTCAGTAAGAAAAACTTGCACTTTGATATTTGGCAGCTGTGGTTTCCTAAACACTTTTTCAGCCATAGGCATATTTGTCCAAAACGCTTTTATCATTTGATGTCATCTGTCCACTCAGCTTCATCAAAAGCTTCACAATAAGGCCAGCCTGCAAGAAAATGATAAACATAATTGAGACCGGGAGACCGGGTTATTCAGACATTATTTGAATACTATATTTTAAAAACAACCTTGAACCATTTACTTAGTTTTAGCTTGACATCCTGTAGCAGTTACCTGTTTTGTGTGCACAATGAAGTTCATCTTATTGTCCCCGCTGTGTATCTGGAAGTACTGGTCAGCGTGTCCGAGCTGCCACATGAATGTGCTGTACTCCAAACTGATGAGAAGGACCTGGGAGGGCAGAGATAGATAGATAGATACTTTATTGATCCCAACTTAGGAAATTATTTTGTTACTGCAGCAGTGTGTTCAGGTTTAACAAACTATCATACTGAGCATGCAAAAAGAGAAAGATTACAGCAAATGTTCAATTAAAACACCAAAAAGCTATCAAAAAATGATTACAAACGTATTAAATGTAACCCTTTTTACATTGTGTTTTCCCCTTAAGTTGGAAAAATTATCCTTAAAAAAGTATATCTTATTCCACATATCTAAACTTACAATTGAAGCTGTATTATGTTTAAATAAATAGGTACAATTATTAGCTAAAATAATACTGATAAAATGTTTGAAATAAAGTGCAATATTCAAAACAGGACTCCATGTTATCTGGCAGCACCAAATGGAGATAGTCTTGATGTATTTTGAATACATTTTTTACATACTAATTTCTGTTGGTTTAAACAATTCTTTGCTGCCTGGCATTAGTTATTACTGATTGTTCCATTGGTGTGTCTGAGGATTAAGTGGAGACAAGTTAATCTGGTTTTCACCGCTTACAAAAGCACAAAACACATATTAAAACATCTGGTGTTTAAAACATAGAATGAAACATGGAAAACACCTTTGTCTCCATATTCATGAGGTGCAGCCCCTTGGTGTTGATCCCGACGTAGACGCGGATCACTTTGTGGTTGCTGGCGCTGGCCTTGGTGTAGACCTGGCCCGTGAAGAAGGCCGCTCCGTAGGTGGGGATGTCCCAGCAGTTCTGCAGGAAGAGCCGCTGCAGGTGGTGCATCTCTTTACTCACCCCCTCACTGGTGCTCAGGGCCTGTGGGAGAGGGAGAGAACAGCCTGTCAGTGAAGCAGGTGGATTTCATTTAAAGATGGAGAGGAATATGTACAATGAAAACTCCCAGCGTACTTTGTACTCATGAAGAATCCTGTTAGTCCAGTGGTACGCCTTGCTTTTCACTTTGGATATCGGCACAATTGATTTCAGGTTTTCCTCGCTGTTGGGGAGAAATGTCTTATGGTCATGCTCGTCTCTTGTGTAAACTATTTGATCATAAAAATACAGTGTTTTTTTGCTAAATTGGACATTTTTTAGAAAAGTGATAACACGAGATTGCAGACGTTTCTCAACTAGAAGCCATGATAGGCTTCTATGCATAACTCCAATATGAGTGTGCTTCGAACAGTGGAGAGCTAGTCTGGCAGCCTTGTTTTGAGCTATTTGTAATTTCTGTAAATGTGTTTTTGCTGCTGATGACCATATACAACAACTGAAGCTGGTTGTGTGGCATATCACAGACAACAAGGATCATTTAAGAGGTCAGTGCAAAATGTTGTAAAGCATTAGAAACAATATTTTACTTGAGGAATCCTTGCTTGTGCTTCTTGCTCTCATAGCTGCCGTAGATGATCTGCAGGAGGAGGCTGGCCAGTGTGATGAGCTTGCTGTCGGGCGCAGTAAAGAAGCCCTTCAGGAGGCTGTGGCGGGCCTCGTCGAACAGAATGAGGATGGCCAGAGGGTCCTCTATCTTTTTCTCGACATCCAGAGGCAGCCTGACGTCTCTGCGGAGGAAGAGCTGAGGCGTTTCCCTCTGAGGATCCAGCACCGTCAGTTCCGTCACGATCTCCGTCCAGATCCTCAGGTGCTGCAGGGGCTTGTGGTAAGGCTTCAGCTGCAGGTCTGACACACAATGTACACCAATGTTACTGAAATTGTTTTTGTTGCATTTATTATTGTAATACTATTGTCCCTAAATCAAAACCGAATATACTACATTTGATCACATTTTTCCAACATAACTTTTTTATTGATAAAATCCTATGAAGTTGACTGAGCAGGTCTTACGATGCGGTAATACTTTAATGGTCAGATCAAGTCTGAAATGTGACTTGCATCACAGCAGCTCCATGTGTAACATCAACATAGACACATATCAAGACACAATACATGAAAAACAAACAGACATTTCACATAAGAGTACAATCACAGGGATCTTAGGTTTTATAGCGAGAGGATCAATTTACGAGCAATTTCATCACATTTCTGTCTTAAGATTGAACTCACGGAGGTTCTCGGAGCAGATCCAGATGGTGAAGTACTGCTGCGTGTCCTGTGAGAGACGCATGCCTTCCATGATCTGCTGCACGGTGGTGTTGTTGCCGTGCTTCAGCTCCACAGAGCGGTACGAGCCGTCCATGCGGTAGATACGCACCTTCTCATACTGTGGAGAACAAAAACGTACCATTAAAAACCAAGTGAAACAGTTTAGAACACTTGAGGAGTTAGTATCATCTAACGAGCAGTAGACTAAACTACCACAGAAAGATGTAAAAGCATCTTTCTTCCTTAACAATTCAATATATATAAGCAGGCATTACAATTCTTTTATATGACATGTTCTTTAAAAATAGACAAATGCACAGCTGGGACACAGTGGACACTATAACATACACATTAACCACAAAAAAAGCTTGATTTAATCAAAATGCATGGATGGAGTAAGTTTATACTTTAGGCCAGTGGTTCTCAACTGGTCAGGCCTCGGGACCCACTTTTTACTTGGTCAATACATCGCGACCCAACATTTTGAAGCACTCAAATCTATTCAACAAAAAATCGTGCTGTAATATATACGCTTTTCAGCAAACAATATTAATACAAGCGAAGTACAGTGCATATATCCCTTATATCCCTTCACAGAACTAAAGTATGCTTTTAAAAAAGGTTTAATGAGTTGATGGAATCAAAGCTGAACTATATAAAAAGGCACACATGCTGAAAACCCAAACCCAGCAGGGGGGTCTGGGGGGATTCTCCCCCAGGAGATTTTTAGAAATACTAACAAACTACGCATTCTGGTACACTCTGAGAAGAAAATAAATAAATCTATTACTAACCGACATATTAATAATATTTTAAGCCATTGTTTGTTTTTCACTTTGTTCTGACATCTTGCTGCTCCTCACAGAGAGAAGAGCAAAGAGGAGATAGTCTGTGTGACTTACTTTAAATTGTGGGTAAGGGTAGATAGCTCCCATTGTTCTGTGACCTGGCAATCATCAAACCGGGGGTCATATTTCATTATGTGGTCATTTTTATCTGAAGTACCCATGGATGTATAAAGAAGAGTTCTACCGCAAAGTTATTCTCCGTGGGGACTTCCGGCAACAATCTTGATTCTGATTGGCCAGAAGACTCGAAAAAACATCAGCAAAGATATTTTATTGAGAAGATGATCACTATGTGACAGAAGTTTTCAAAAACCATTTATGGTCTCCGGTACTTCCAGTCCAACGCCGACTGCATGCACAGCGTTAGAAAATCGGGACTTCAAAATAAAAGTTTGACTTTTTCTTCACTCACACATCCGCGAGACCGCGACCCACTCGAAACGGGTCCGCGACCCGCTTTTGGGTCGCGACCCACCAGTTGAGAACCACTGCTTTAGGCTGTGACAACGTCTCGTCAGAAAAGTCTCCATTTATGGACAAAGTGTGGTAAGCTTATAAAAATGTGTAACTCATAGGGTTGCAAAGGGGCGGAACATTTCCGGTAAATTTCCGGAAAGTGACCGGAAAGTTTCCATGGGAAGTTAAGCTGGGGAATTTTGGAAATATTAGATGCAAAATTAAACAAAAAACATGACATTTCAATAGATTTTCTTATTTAATTTTTTTAGTAGAACAGAACAAGTTTGAATTATTTTATTGAACAATTATTTGTTTCATTGAAGAATGAAAACAGGAATGTTGAGTGCCTGTAGGGGGTGTGGTCTCAATAGCCATGCAGTAAGCAGTGTGCTATGGCATGGATATTCAAGTGTACTTGAATGGCATCTGTTTGTTTTAGTCAAGATTATGCTAAAATATACTTTCCCCAAATATATTTAAGTTCCCTATGAAGAGCCAACCTTCAATTTAGAAAATTCCCAGTTTATTCCCATAAATTCCCATGGAAAGTTTCCATCTTTGAAAATTCCCGGAATTTTGCAACCCTAGTAACTTACAATATCATGGATATACTTCTAGCCAAAGCAATTTGGAAGCTGCATGTGATCAGCTTTAACACTGTGGTGTAACACTTTAGTGTCATGTTTGCAATACACAAACAGTAATTAGGTGAGTGTGGGATGTGTGACTCACAGGTTTGCTGCTGGTTTGCTGCAGGAGCTTCATCGTCTCCTCCCATTCGTTCTGTTTGTTCTCCTCACACACCTGAAGAGGGGAGCGCTTCTGCTGGTCTTCCATGTGCTGTAGGTGGGAACGTCAATATCAGTATTGACTGGTTATTGTCTTACATAATCACTATATTATGAGATGTAATATAGTGTGTCTTCATACATATGTGCATTGTCTAAAAATCATACTTACAAAATCATCAAACAATATTGCAATTTTTGATGTGCAATGAACATAAAATATTACATTTGTAAGTTATCGACATAATTGTATTAATATTTGCAAAAAGCCTTGTGTGGTCATGTATAATTTATCATGACATTTATGTTATTTTGCTTGTGCATTACAGAAAAAAAGACATTGAATTACATTTAAAAAAGGCTCAAGTAGTTAAGGGAAACAATCACTGATTTTTTCAACAAGTTTACAATAGATATATACGATTTCTATTGCTTTACTGATATTCCAAATCAAACAGTGTTCATTGTTCATAATGGAATGTAGGTGGAGGGGTGATCAATATCTCATGTTGAATTATAATAGCAGCTAGAAAATCATCCATAGTAGTTATGGGGAAAAAATTAAGAGGAGAACAGCAAATGTTAGGTAAACGTCACATGTCGTACCCGGTCGATCTCGGGGTGCTCCAGCAGGAGTTGCACGATCTCTGCGTGGCCCCCCCGGGCTGCGAAGTGCAGCGGGGAGCTGAGCTGGCCGTTCAGCAGGTTGGGATTACAGTTACCTTTCTCTAGTAACAGCTTGGTCGCCTCCACTTTACCGTGCCTGCATTGAAACTATGCTTTACCACAAGAACGCATAAACAACACAAACTACAAATCGGAGAAAGTGAGAGCTTTTGGCTACTTGAGATGAGACGTACCAGCAGGAGTAGTGGATGGGAGCCCAGTGGTCGCTGTCCAGCTGTTTGACGGAGAAACCGCTGTCCAGGAGCTTCAACAGCAGCTCTGTGTCTCCCTCACAGGCGCTGCGGTGGAGCGGGAAGTCTTCCACCCACTGGCGCTCCCTGCAGAGAATTGTCTTCATTTTATTTTCATGACCAAAAAAGAAATTAGACACAGAAAGGAGTAGCAATTGACTGGAGAAGAAGGTCAAAACAATGTGGATCATGTAAGAATAACCACTCACGTGTCTTCTGCCACACAGTTAGGGCCATGCTGCCACTTCTCCCTCTGTGGGATCTGGATCTTGGAGTAGTCGGGCGCTCCGAGACCAAAGTAAGGGTTGATGATAACTTTATCCACCTGCAAACAAAAAGCCAGACAAAGAGGATAAACAAAGGGAAGGGGATGAGATGATTTTTCAAGTTTATAGTACTAACAAAAGGACACTTCCATGTTTTAGAGTCAGACAACCAATCTCCCTTGGTCTACTACATAAATCATGTAAATTTCCCAGCCATTTCTATAAGGTATCTCCTGGTTCTTAAGAGGCTTTTCTCACCCGGTTGGTGTACTGCAGATCTGAGCCGTACAGCGGGTTGAGGATGCACATGTCTGCCTTCTCCAGGGACATCATCTTGCTCTTGATCTCCAGAGCGGTGTAGCCCATGTGCAGACCCTCCTCACTCAGTTTGCCCTCGCTGCTGTAGGCCGGGTTGCTGACGTTGGTCTTCACCCGCTCAACAGGTGCCGGTCTGAACAGGGCGGGGATGGCGTGAGGCACGCTGTGCTGCTCTGCTAACCACCTGTTGACGTCAAAGAGACAACGTTAACTTTTCTAAAGCTTCATCCGAAAAGAGTAGAGCTCGGTCGAGTAGTATTTTTTCCAGACTTAATAAAACAACCTAGAAGAATAAGGTGTCAGCCATTATAAGAGCTGGTCAAATTGTCTAAATGTTAAATAAAGCCACTTCAATGCTTCCTTTTCTTACATTCTTTAGAACAGGGAACACTAGATTATCTTTTACCGGCACCATTCATCCATCAATAACACTTCACTCTTCCATCGTGTACTATGTATGACTAGAAATCAACCGTCTCAGGAGATGTGATTCTGTTTTAGACAGCAATCCCTACTTGAATTGTACAACATTTAGTTTGTTACTGTTCTCATATGACTTATAAAGAAAGTTGCTTTTCCAAAAAACATCATAGTCAGTTTGATTATTCAGGTGCATATGAATTCTCCTTCACATCTTTACTTGAACTCATGAAGGGGTTAGAGGTAGACATATGGCATAATGTATTGACTATTTGACCGCAGTCTGTGTATCTGAATATATCCTCACTTGTCTAAGGCCAGGAGCATCTTGGAGGTGATGGGGCAGAAGTGGGCACTGGTCTCGCTGCACACCCGCATGATGTCCTGGAAGCAGTAGAAGCTCGGGCTCCCGGCACTGTGCAATGGCTTGCTGTTGTCTGTTCAGAGTAATTTATTAGTATACAGAATGTAAACAATGTCTTACAATGTCTGAGGTATCGATTTTGTGTGAAGGATCCTTGGTTTTACGCTCACCTTTAACACTGACTGGCACCACAAAAAGCGAGGCCTCTTTTCCTTCATTGTTTCCATCGAGGGGGAATTTCTTCATATGAACCACACGCTTTCCTGAAACACAAAAGTGTCAGGATCAGCGGTGAGTCATGAGTAAACCATTCCTTCACTTTAAAGAGCAACAACATCTTTAAATGACAGGCAGCAGTTGTGATGCTGTATGCACGGCTGAAATGTGAACTATTCTTGAGTGTGAATGTCCAACACTCACCGATGAAGCTTTGGTTGTTGGATATTGATCTGACGGTTTCGTCCACATAATCCAATATGGATTTGGATTTGTCTCCTGCAGCTTGGATTTTTGTCGCCAGGAGGACTTTCTTTCTTTTCTTCTCCTTCCCCTCCAAAGGCACTTCAATCAGCAGGATCTGTTCAGGAAACATAAAAGCTTAGTTGAACAATTCTGAAATGAAAGGTGGTTAAATGGCTGGTTCAAAATCTGCTTAGAAGTCATTGGTTAGGTAGCTATTCTGTTTTAGTGTATCGTTTTAAATGTAATTGTTTTTCATTTTTGTTCAATTTATTATTGGTGATTTACCATTTACTGCTTTAAATACTTTTATTTTTATTTATTTTTAAGGCAATATAGTGTCAGTTTAAATTAGGTTGCAGTTTAGAAAAATATTTTTATTTTAGTGCAAAAAAACCTTGTAAATACACAAGGAAATGTAAAAACAACATTAACTATATTCAGCTTTCTTTGATAAGTGTATATTCCTCAGAAGACAGATATGTTTCCTCTTTGTCTCTTCCATTTTAGATATGATATAATTTGACTTTGCTTAGACATTGAGGCCAGTAAGTTATTTGTTTTCTGACTCGGGATATTTACCTCATAAGCTTTGGCTCTGTACTCCTTTGAGCTCAGGCTGACTTGACTCTTCGGGCGAATGACAGCCACAAACACATCCTCCAGGCTGTCCTCGTTGCCCATCCTGCGGACTCTCTCTCAGTCCCGACACAAGGTTCTACACAAGGGCCAAATGCTGTGGAGAGGCATCCCTGAAACAGATCACAGTTAATGTCATTAAGAATGTTGTCATAATACTCACATTGAGCTTGATGTAAAAGCTTGGACATTCAGAAACAACCAAATGACAGCAATATAAATGATATATAATGATGATTAAATGTTTATTTAATCAATATGATACTTGATATTTTAAAGTAAAGGCACCTCAAGACTGGTTATAAGACATTATATTCAGGGGACTTTTGGCATGCTTTAAGAGAATGTTATAATAATGCTTTTCACAAGTATCTGCAATACAGAACAGGCCTCAGGTTTAACTCGCTCTTTATAGACATACAACTAATAAACAGCAATACATTAACATTAAAAACCATCCGCTCAGACATCAACTTGTTGAGTTCAAAGTGAGGTCACGCCCCGGAAACCAAACTATGTTGTCTTCAAACAGTTATTACACAAAGTGTGTTATCTACTATATGTTAGACTACACTCAAAGCTGCTGGATCAAACTAGCGTTGACACATTTCCTCCCGTACAATAAACACGATCAACTTGTAGTTCTGAATCAGCAGCTGTAGCCGGGATGCTACAGTCGTCATCACCGCTTTTCCGCTATTAAATTAGATGAAACTTACCTAAAGCTTCGTGTCTTTTTCCTCCAGCAGACCAGAAACAGCTTTTCACAGCCCTCGGTTAGTTTCACCATGTTTATTTCATCAGACTCTGCTCCTGGTGAACTTCCACAGCAGATATGTGTGTTGCGGTCTCTGCAGGCCTGTAACTTTGGGGCAGGGCTGCACACACAAACAGAGGAATCGCGTTACGTTCCATGACAGCAGCTCGGCTCGGAAAACAGAGAACTCTGGCGGTGAGGGGGACTCAGTGCGGCAGCATTAAATATTGACATACTCAAATGTGTTGTATTTATTTCCTGGAAGTATTTGTAAAATCCCCAGAAGAATTCAAAGCGTGCTTGTGAAAAATATGTATTTGTAGACATAGTGTGTAGGCCGTGTAAGGAGACAATAATTGAAATTCCCACGTTTTATTTCATTCTGCGCACTTAGCTAGAGTTAGCAGAAACTGACCACATGATCTCCCTAAACTGCATGAAGTGCACCTGCTTAAGGTATGGTTAAAGTTAATTGATAATAAAAGTAGTTATTGCCTTTTTTACGAGCAAACTGTTCTTAAATAAAGTAAAGTAACTTCAGCCTGATTAGAGTCCCAGTCCATATCTATTCGTAATTGAATTAATTCTTAATCCATATATATTCTTCTTGATTAAAGCTAAGCTAACTTGCATGTTTCCCTGGTTAGTATACCCCTCCTTACACATTGTTAGAGCCCATAAAGACACGATTACCGTATCTTAACCTTCTAACCGAAATCAAATCGTTTTTAGGAGTTTATATTGATAGTGGTTTCTGTTTCATTTAGGGTTAAGTATAATCAAATCATGTATGAAGAACTGTTCTTTTCCAAAAGGGGTCTCATAACACATTGTACTAACAAGTACAGCATGGCCTTTTTATGTATACATTGTTGGTTTTAATGTGGATAGAATCAATTTCACAATATTCAACTTCATCGGCTAATAATATGTACATTTTAATTGTAGAGATTGTACAAAACTTCAGCATACCATATATTGATTGACATGTAATACAAAGCAACTGAAACATTTAGTGGTCTCTTTGAAACAAAACACTACATACAACGTCGATACAATAACTAAAATACACCACTAAGAATATCAGGTGCAGCTTAAGTGCATAAATGAGACATGGCTTTGGTTTTATATATTATAACATATTTTGTCAGTTTTCCTTGGACCACAGAAAACTGTTCCCTCCTCTCTCTACAGCTTCAGGACTTCTTGTCTTTGCACTGACTGAGCATGTCCTGCATCTTCTCCTGGATGTCTGCCACCCTCTTGGCCCACTTCTCCCGCACCTCGTCTTCGTCGTCCTCGGTAACAGCTGTGTACGCCATGAGGGCGATGAGGCCCATGTGGAACAGGTGGGTGATGTGTGAACAGCGGCGCTCCATGATCTCACGGTCGCCGTCGCAGTTGTCCAGGTACACCTTCAGCAGAGGTCTTCCAAACAGCAACTTGGTACCCATCACACCGCGGTAGTACACATCCAGGCTCATGTCACTCTTGTCCCTCTCATAAGTCTTCTCAAAGTTCTCCATGTAGCGCTGACTGTTGTCAGGATCTTTCTTCACGTTCCCCACCATGTTGTTGAAGGCGGTGTACTGGTGCTTGATGTACTCCTCGTACTTGCCGTAGGTTTCGTTCACCTCGTCGATGCGGATCCGCCTCAGGCATTGGTGGTTCTTTTCGGAGATGCTCTCCAGTTTGGTGTGGAGCGACTGGAAGTCTTTGTCTAGAGCGTGGCCCTCCTCCTCAATCAGGCCCTTGCGAGCAACCCCAACCAGGGAAGAGACTATGCCAAAGATGGGGTCGATGGAGGAGGCGAAGGAGGTCACCTTCTCCACGCAGCACAGCACCTTGGCTGCTGTTTTCTTGATCTTCTCTGCATCCGCCATCACTGATGCTTCTCTTCTGCCGTGTTAAGGATCACACAAAGTGAGTCTGGAGGCTGGAGACATACAAAAAAAGAAGCATATGTTTAAAAATATACATCTTAAACCAGTGTAGATTTAAAACTGAATCCTAACTGCATGTTAGCTTGATCTCCTGGACCCTATCTAAAAGCTTTACCTAAAAGATTGCCTCAGAGGGTCTCTTCTTGGATTTCCCTAGATATTTAACTTATGGCTTGCCTCAGGTTGCTAGGGCTACGGCCCACATGTCACCAGCTGCTACACACATGCCATATTGTTGTAGGTGTCATCTTACAGTCTAATGTTTCTGGCAACAGGTCACAATAGGGGCTTCTGTTGTCTGCAGTTACACATACCGCTTCAACATTCAATAATTAATATTTTCATAATTTAATCTTTACATAATTTTCTCAATTCTTTGATTGGTAAATAAAACTTCAGAAAATAGTTAAAGCCATTGAAGATCCTCTCAACTTCCTAAATTGGCATTGAAATTGCCTAGAGAGTTGGTTAAATATCAAATGAGACAATCAAATATTCATACGTGAGATGACGGAACCAGTGGATTTTGGGCATTTGAACCATAAACAAATGTCCAAATTAAGCATTCAGTTGAAAATGTGTAGTGTGGTGTTTTGGAAATTATTAATTATATAAGATGTTCTTATGAAAAGAATGCAGTATTACAGATGATGTCCGATTGTAATGCATCGTTCTCATAGTTGTGACATTAATCATCCATCTCGATGTTGTCCTGCATGAAAATGCAGGGACCACAGTGGGTGTGTCTTCCTAGTAATACAAGAAAGACTGGAAATAAACAAACTTTTACATGCCTTAACCTTCAATGTAGCAGCTTCTTCAATTTAATAAGCTCTATTGGCTATTTGGCACCTTTAACTTTAACACAGGAAGTGTTACTTTGTTTGTTTTCAAGTCTAGTTCTCTCATTTCCTGATTCCTAGCCTCTCACACATATGAATCATCCTGTTAATGCATCCGTCCTAGCTGACTCAGCTATCACACACAGTTTAAACATCCTTCAGATCAACGATTAGAAAGCAATGAGATGACAGATATTTACTCACCAGAGATAAAACTGCTGGAATCGCTCAGTCTACTGAAGCCGTCTGACTTTCCTTTCCACCATTTTCCTCCCTAGTCAAATAAGGCCAGCCCCTGCCTGCCAAATAAGGGAGTAAACATGAGGAAGAGACTCATGCATGCTCTGTGCTGATTGGAGGAGGGGAGTTCCTCCAGAAGCACTGCAGCTGTAAGCTCCACCCACAGGCAGTGAATGACAGGGCATCCTTTTCATTGTGTTGTTTTACTCACGGGTCCCCACACACCTTCCAAACCAGTACTGGTGATCAGAAATAACACAGAGAGTATCAGTGGACAGAAGTGAAACCAGGAAATAGGATCTCTTTTATGTCTGAGTATCACATAACTCTATGAAGACAATGCAAACTGAACACGTCACAGTTGATAATATTCCATTAATTTATGTCTAGACTTATGCACTTGAATACGTTTTTAAGCAGTTACACATTCAATTAGATGTGAGGGGTCAGTTCAACCAAAATGACAAAATAGATATTCTCAGATATGATTATTTGTTTCACAACAAGCAGAAATATTTGGTTTTTAAAAATATAAACAATACAAATGGAATTTTCTTTGCAGTGCTCTGGGAATAAAAATTACATTTGAGGTTTTCATCAGTAACATTTCTTTCTACATAGCCTACAGTGTTACAGAAAAGGCACTGTTTTCATTGTGATTGTATTAAAATGTATATCAGCAATGTGTTGGCATGTAACGCAAAGTGGCCTGAACGTACCAATCACATAAATGCTTGTTCAACGATTCACATAGTCTTAGGAAATACAACTTTAATTATTGCATGAGCAAAATTATGCAGTAAGGATATAATAATAATAATGGGTTTCATTTATAAAGCACTACATATTTGACTTCAAATCCCGAAGTGCTACAAGCAGTGAGCATGAACAGTATAAAAACAGTACACAACACGGTAGAATGAATAAAAAGCAATACAAAAAAAACAATACAAATAAAATAAAAGGGTGGTAATAGATAAAAGGTCTAGGGAAAGGCTCTATTGAATAGATGGGTTTTGAGGCCTTTTTTAAAAGGTTCCACGGTCTGTGGATATAACATTAAGGTGCAACTCAAATGCACTAGCAAATTAGGACATGAAACATGTATTTTCTAAATATAATAATAATAATACATTTATTTTGGGAGGCGCCTTTCATAACACCCAAGGACACCTTACAGGGCATAGGGGCAATATAGGGAACAATTAAAACAGTGGATTTAGTGAAGTATCAGCAACAAGACAAACAACAGTAAATGGACTATAGAAGGACACAAAAGGACACAGGGTACAGTTTATAAAGAAAATGCCAGTTTGAACAGGTGGGTTTTGAGTTGGGTTTTGAATGTTGTTATCGAATCAGTCGGATGTGCAGTGGCAGGGAGTTCCAGAGTCTGGGAGCCGAGCAGCTGAAAGCTCGAGCACCCATGGTTTTGAGGCGAGAGCTTGGGACGGTGAGAAGTCATATGGACGAAGAGCGGAGGGTGCGGGAGGGGGTGTGCTCCTGAAGGAGGTCAGTGAAGTAGATGGGGGCAAGGTTATGGAGAGCTTTATATATGAGTAGAATGTTTTTGTAGTCAATACGGTAGCGTACAGGAAGCCAGTGTAGCTGAGTGAGAATGGGGGTGATGTGGTCGGATGAGTTGGTGCGGGTGATGATCCGGGCAGCAGAGTTCTGGATTATTTGCAGTCTATTGAGGAGTTTGATGGGAAGGCCAGTCAGAAGTGCATTGCAGTAATCAATCCGGGATGTGACGAATGAGGGGACCAGGATTTCAGTGCTGGGTTGGGACTGAGATAAGCGGAGTCTGGAGATGTTCCGAAGATGAAAGAAGGCGGTGCGGGTGATGTTTTTTATGTGTGGTGCGAATGAGAGGGAGCCGTCCAGAATGACACCGAGGCTTTTCACTTGGGCAGCGAATGGTGTGGGGAAGCCGTCGATGATGATGTTTGGTGCTGGGGGGTTATGTGACTTGGTGAGGGTGGATATACAGCAACAATGTCCAAAAAATCATATCAAAAGACAGAATAAGGCCACATGATGTTTCAATACAAACATCATTGAAGATTTAACAAATACTGAGGTCATAAATACATACTGTACTTCCCCTGCACTAAACCTCCCCAACATTGAATCTGCAATGCTATAATGTAATTCTGATGATTCATAAAAACATGAACGTCATGAGCCTCGTTGTCCTCAAATAGCTTCCGCCCTGACAGTCTTAAAGAAGAATCGTGACAACACAAGAAGAAACGTTTCTGTATACTGAAAGGGAAACAGTAAAACTCATCAAAGGTGTGACAATTGTTTTTCTGGAAAAGGGCATGTGTGTGTGTGTTTTTTTTTGTTGGTCCTCTAGTGACATAAACAAGTAATAATCCATTTTAAATGTACCTTTACATAACACTTTATTATAATGAAATCTTCCTCAAATGTAACATGATTATTTTGGTTTGATTCTATATTTGTGTGCTGCTACCATAGGGCTGCTATAACAATTAACTCAAAAATGTATACTGATTATAAAACCTTATATAAATTCATGGCGTTTAACAAAAGTACCTGAAATACAGTAAAGAATGAAGTTAATTTCAAACAGAAATATCAAAACAATGTTGAAACAGTGGACAAAATGTTGCCGAAAGAATAAATGCACAACAAAGTGCAAGCATGGCTTTTGTGACATACTGTACTGCACTTTCTGTGATTTGCTGATTTATGATTGAACAGGTAACTATAGATTTTAGTTTATATTAAAACTCCAGGGCCTCTCTGTTTGTCCATATTCTCCAGCAGCTTCTTCTTCTGGATGCCTTGGTTCACGTCTTTCGAATTCCGTCCTCATCCTCCTTGGTGACAGCTCTGTAGAATATGACTGTGGCACATCAAAGTAAGTTTAAAGTTTAAATATATGTCTTACTCAAATGCTGACATTTTATACTTGTAGAAGTACTAAAATGCAAAGCCATGTTTGGGGATGTATTACGTTAGTGCTATCTGGTGGTGTTAAGAAGAATTACATTATGGCACTCAGCAATACACAGGGTTCGTACGGTCATTGCAAACCTGGAAAAGTCATGGAAATTGAAAATGCAAATTCCAGGCTCTGGAAAAGTTATGGAAAACAATATTTTTCCCAAAGTTTTGGAAAAGTCATGGAAATGTAACTAAAATTGCGTCAAATATAATTTACATTTAATCTAATCGCTGAAATAATCTGCGGTCGCGAGCTGTTATGTGCCATCATGACGCGCATGGTGTTATTTTTTAATATAAATGCGAGCTGTGTGCTCGAGTCTTCCTGCCTGTCGGCTGAACTCTGCTGCTCCGGGATGAGGGTCAGCTACATTATCTACGGTGCGTTCGTTAACTGTGCAGAGTCACTGTGGCACAGACTGCACCGCTGGTGAACAGCTGTTAGAACGGGCCGTTCAGGTGTTCAGAGCAGAGCGGCAGAGCGTGATGTGAAGCGAAACGTTTTTCTGTCGCAATATCATTTAAGAAATCGTTGAGTTAGCTAGCTAGCATACATTGTCACTATCTGCTAACGTTAGCGTTAGCCTTCGTTTTTTTCATAGGCTATAAACAGAGGTGGTATAAGTATAGATCTTGTACTTGATTAAAAGTAGAAGTACTCAGATCTTATACTTTAGTAGAAATAGGCTACTCAGATATTGTACTTAATAAAAGTAGAAGTACTCAGATCTTGTACTTAATAAAAGTAGAAGTACTCAGATCTTGTACTTGAGTAAAAGTAGAAGTACTCAGATATTGTACTTGATTAAAAGTAGATTAGAAGTACCAGAGTGTAGGAATACTCTGTTTCAGTAAAAGTCCTGCATTCAAAATGTTCCTCAAGTAAAAGTAGAAAAGTATTCTAATCAAAATATAGTGAAAGTAGCGACAGTAAAAGTAGTCATTGTGCAGATTGGTCCATTTCAGAATAATATATATGATATGTTTTATAAAGATTGATCATGAAAGTGTTCTCAAAGCTGGTAAAGGTGCAGCTAGTTTGAATGACTTTGTATACTGCAGGGTAGCTGGTGGATTTACTCCAGGTGGAACTAAAGTCTGATTTAACACTTGGTTATATTTCACATCATTCATCCAGATCTATGAAGTAACTAAAGGTATTAAATACATGTAGTGGAGTAGAAGTACACCATGTACCTCTGAACTGTAGTGGAGTCGAAGTACACCATGTACCTTCAGGTTCAGGTTATTTATTTGTACCCGTAGGTAGTTTCTGTTTGCAGACAAAAAGACAAGGGTTCCATCCTGACACTAAAAACAAATACAAACAACAGACACATCTCCTAATAAAGGACTAGTAAAAGTACAAGTATACCCTGCTCAACCAAATCTCAAAATATTTAAAAAACATTTTAAGAAGGAAAACACTAGTACAAACATGGACATTCAAAATTCACAATTAAATAAATTAATAAAAATAGTCATCTGTGTGACGCTCCATGATGTGTTAATTTGTGCAATAGCTGCTGGGATAACACTGTTTTTATACCGCTTCGTTCTACTCCTTGGGACGAGTAACCTCCGGCCCGAAGGAAGAATCTTGAATTCTGAGTGCAGAGGGTGGGAGTCATCGTCTAATATGGAGCTGGATAACCGCTGTAACTGCCTGAGGTACAGGGTCTCCAGGTTTAGCTGTGGCTCACCAATCAGTCTGCTGGACCACTTTATGATCTGACTCAGAGAGTTTCTGCTCTTTAAAGTCAGGTTCCCAAACCATGACATTAGTGAAAAAGACAGAATTGACTCGATAAACGCACGATAAAACAATTAACTGTAGTGGAGTCGAAGTACACCATGTACCTCTGAACTGTAGTGAGTAGAAGTACACGATGTACCTCTTGTGACAACCCTGTGGTTGTCCACCAGTGGTGGCTGCTGTAACCTGTGTGTTTCCTTGTAATCAGCAGTGATGGGACCCACCTGTGGTGCTGATTACAGGATATAATGCGGCTTTCACACCAGCGCTTTTCAGTTTCTAGCTCCGAGCGGGAGCTTTTCTGGTTCAGCTCCGGTTTCCCTTTTCAGCTCCCGCTCTGTGCACACCGCCCACTGGCGCCCCAGAGCTGCCCTTGCTGCGTCATGACGTCACCGTTTACATCGCTGATTTTCCCCCCACCGGCAGCCATTACGGCAGCTCACAACAACAACAACGTCGGGTCGATGATCGTGTTGCTTTTAATCACACGAAGCCAGAATAAATTGAATAACGACTTCTCCAACCTTATACTTTTCTCCAGAGTGCCGTGGTTCATTGTTTATTAATGTGTTTCTGCAGCATTTACCGACCGCTGCAGTGCTGCTCTTCCACAGGAGTTTATTCTCCCGTTAGCTCACACTGCAGCGGCCGCTCTAAAGTATTCACTGTCCGACTCACACAAGCAGCTGATGCATATCCCCAGTTCCCTTAGCCTAAGTGAATGTGTGTCAGTCTGAATTGACACTGTTTGGTATCACAACGCTGTTATGAAAGTTTCTCTGGTATAAAACGGGTGATGTTGGCATAGCAACCGAAGCTAAACTGACTACTTGCATCCGATAGCTGCAATAATACAAAACAACACGTCTGCCTCTCTCCACAATGATCGATAACAGCGAACGGATGGTCAAAGTAAGGCACAAATAAACAGAATCACACGAAGCCTGGTTAGTGTTGCCTGACTTTATAAAGTGTGTTTATAGGCACTACTGCTTGTAGGCAAGCATAACAGTCGACCCATGGGAGGTGGGTTTAGTTTCCTGCACGCCGCCTCGACGTAAGAGAGACGTAAGCGACGTCGCCTCTTAGCTCCAAAGCTCTTGCCTCTGGGCCGACAATTTTTTGGAGCTGGAAATGAAGCGGATTCCGGAGCTAAGAGCCGGCGCAGCTCCGGTGTGAACTGGAAAACCCGGCGCTTTTCAGGCTCTAGCTCCGAGCCGGAGCTGAAAAGGCGCTGGTGTGAAAGGGGCAAAAGAGGGCTGCAGAACAGGCTCTCGCTCTCTCTCAGCTGCCTTGTTCGGTGCAGCAGGACACCGCTCCTTTGTTCTGTTTTATTGTTGTTTGTAACCACTGTGTTGCATAAAATAAATGATTGTTTTGGGAAACTCCGGTGTGGAACTGTTGTCCTTATGTTACAAGCAGAGCCAGCTTGTAACATATGGGGGCTCGTCCGATCCAAGAACCAGGTGATAGTGGTTTACTTGATTTGTTTGCCTTGATTGTGTAGACAGTTTGTTCCTGGTGTGGGGCATTAAGGAGTAGCTTTGGAAGTACCTTTCCTTATAGGCATAAGCAACATCTCCTTCAGGGGAGCTTGTTGGTTTGTTATTTTTGTGCATAAACATGATTCGACATTTTTTTGTCATGGGTACACGTCCGTGGCTGTCTTGGTGAGTAACAGCTTCGCTGGGGCTTTACCGGGTCATTGGGTAAGTGTTTAAAACACCTGTCGTGGCATGCATGAAGACTAGGGTGAGACAAGATAGCTAATATTGGGCAGGCAGTTAGCTAGGGGAGAGGTATTCCAGAGTGAAACAATAATATATATATATTTTTAGGTGTCTGTGCACCAGGTTCAAGGGAGTTTGCATAATCATGGCTACATTGACAGATTTTGTGAAGTGTCCCAGTGTGGAACTACTAGAAAAATGTACTAAAGACCAACTGTTAAAAATTGCAGAGCATTTTGAGGTAGACGTTCCAAAGCAGGGTCGTAAAGACACCATAGTGACTATCTTACAGGCCCAGTTGATACTGCAAGAAGTTCTGCCAGCAGGGGCTGTCGATGATTGCTCCGAGGAGGAGTTGGCGAAGGCAGATATAAATCCAGAGCGGCAGAGAAGTGCAGGTTTTTCTTTGTTTGACTTTGGTGAAATGACATTTGAACAGAGAAAGGAAATAATGCTGCTGCAGTACCAACAAGACAGTGAACGTCTCGCTCGTGAGGACCGGGCTAGAGCTCGTGACCAGGAAACTGAGATGGAGCGTTTAAGGTTAACTACAGTGGTGCGGGAAGCTGAATTGCAACAAGAGCGTTACAAGTTCAATCAATCAATCAATGTTTATTTATATAGCCCAATATCACAAATGTTACATTTGTCTCAGTGGTCTTCACAGTGTGTACAGAATATCAGTATGACAATACGACACCCTCTGTCCTTAGACCCTCACATCGTACAAGGAAAAACTTCCAAAGAAAAAGTTGGACCTCATCCAAGAGGGTAAGCTTTCTTCTGGGGTGTCGCCAGCTACTTTTGATATAGCTTATAACTTGAGGTTGTTACAGAAATTCGAGGAGAAGACTGTAGATTCTTTTTTTGGACTTTTTGAGCGACTTAGCCAAAGACGACAGTGGTCTGATTCAGAGAAAACATTGCTGTTACAGTGTATGTTAACTGGTAGGGCTCAAGAAGCATTTTCTGCATTAAGTATGGCTGACAGTGAAGATTACTTAAGGGTAAAGACTGCAGTGCTAAAAGCTTATGAGTTGGTGCCTGAGGCCTACCGTCAGCAGTTCAGGAAGCTAAGGAAGTCAGAAGGACAGACCTATGTGGAACTTGTTCGGGAGCTGACGATGAAATGTAATCGGTGGGTCACGGCTTCCGAAGTAGTCCATCTTAAAGAGCCTGTGACAGCATCCCAACAACTGTTGTGCAATGAAATATTGGGCTACTAGTAATCTCGAACCGTCAGTTTAAAAAAGAAAAAGCGATACCGTTCCGTTAAATATCAATAATTTCAAACATCGCGGGGAAATTCCATCGACTCATTTTGAAGTTTTGGGGGAAGTCGGAAGTGACGTCAATGCGGGAACGCTTCGAGAGCCAAACACGGACAAAGTGTGTTGTCATGCGTAGAAATGGTGAATTACTGAGATTAGGCACGTTAATAACGTTTTAATGAAGTTGACTACAGTATATTCATATTTGTCAGTGCTTTCATGTCAATTCGGCGACATAAACATAAATGATCGTGGTGAAGATGATGATTACATTATGATTAAAAATCGGGAGTGAGAGCTGCTGAATTTCCTCCCGTCAGATGTGATATAAAAACAAATCGATTATTTTTGTAGTTGTAAACTCAAGTGGATGAAACTACACTTATTAGTGCTTTCATGTCAATTCGGCGAACATATGAACACATTAAATGATCGTGAGGATGATGATTAAAAATCGTTTGTTTGAGCCGGTCTGCATTTCCTGATGAGAAAACAAACCGATGCTTTTTGTAGTTGTAGTACACCACCAACATGGATTAAACATGTGTTTTTTTTACCACAATGTTGGGGAAATTAATGTATAAAATGCACGGATTATTATTATTATTCCCACTCCGATCGGGACACTAGGTCCACCGTTTCCCCGCAGCGAGGCTCCCCCCGTTGACAGTTTACGTGGGCTGGGTGCAGTGGCGGACTGGCCATCGGGACGAATCCCGATGGGCCGGTACCGAAGTGGGCCGGTCGGATAAGTAACTAGCACATCCCCCATAGGCGGCGCGTGAGGCTCAGGTTTGAGAAGGCTAAATAACTTATTTTACCTGACGCTGCCCGCCTCCGGCGTCTATAGAAAAGAGATCAACTCAGTGTGCGGAGTTTAAATCTCTCAAGTCATATTACAGGATAAAGGAAATACAGTTTAAACTGCCGTATGCAGAGAAGACGCCGACGTGTCGCACTTATCATTCATATTACATCATCAATCAGATCATCGATCATATAATATCATAATATATCATATATTTCCTTATCTGAGTCAGCTTCTCCAGCCTCATCTGGCCGTGCAACACTCACAGTGTCACAGACTGTATGCAGAAGTATTATTTTAAGCAACACATTATGTTGACGAAACACTCGAGACAAATGTAATTAAAGTCAGATCCACTCGTGTCTTAGACGTGAACGTGCTCTCAGCTGGAGAGAGAAACCCTGGCTTGATTTACCGAGTTGATAACCAGCGTCGTAGGACCGCTTAGCGAGATCTCGTTTGTTAGTTTGTTGTTGTTAGTTTGTTTGTTACTCAAACATATCCAGGGTCTGTTGAACTGGCTTCGTAGTACAGGGCACAGGTGGCGAGCAGGTCAAAGACACAGACATTATACATTATATTTGTATTTTACCAGGATGCAGTGACACAAATATTTGCATATTTACATCCCCCACTCCCCCCGTTGACAATTTACTAGCGGTACCGAAGTGGACCGGTCGAGAGTCCCGGGATGATTTTTAGTCCCATTCCACCACTGGCTACATGACCATATGATCGCCCATATTGACGCACCTCATTCCTAAACTTCTAACAGATACAACATAAACCGATCCTTCAGCCTCATGAGCTCTCAGATACGTTCAAAAGTAAACTGTCATCGCTGTCTGAGCTTGCTGCTGTGTGCATCATCGTGCGTTTACATGCAGAAGCTGGGATCCTGAACGGTGCAGCTGGAGCGCTGTGCCCGCAATGACGTCACCCATCATTTGGCGGGACTTGAAGAATCCCAGAGAAGATCCAGAAAATTGTCAACATTGAAGGCAGATTAATGGTTATCAAAGTACAAATATCCAAAATCAGTTCAGTAACGGTTTTCAAGGGGACAATATGTACTCAAATTGATGGGTTTGGATGATGGGGGAAAACCGTGACACAGGCTCTTTAATGATTTGAGGGAACTGTTCCTTCTTGAACAATTAAAAGATATTCTTCCAGAACGTGTTGCTACGTACCTGAATGAGAATAAGGTTACAAATGTAACAGACGCCGGGGTGTTAGCTGATGAATACACGTTAACACACAAGATTCATTCAGGGGAGAGATTTGACTGGGGGAGCAGAAATAACTGGTCTGGTGACCCCAGATGTACAGTAGATCCAAGTACTTGTTACTTTTGTTTGGGTAAAGGACACCAGAAAAAGGAATGCCCAGTACTTGCAAAAACCAAGGGACTCCAAAATGTTCAGTTTCCCAGGCCTGTTGCCCTTGCAGCTTCTCCCCACAAGGTTGCTAGGGATGACGCTAGGGATGACGCTATAGCGGTTAAACTCTATACTACCCCGCAACCAGTTGCTGCTGCGGTTTCTAACTATGGACCAGCCCTGCAAGAGTTGAAACCTCGCCCCTCCCAGTTGGCAGATGACATTGATCCAGGGTATGCCCCTTTCATACGAGAGGGTTATGTGTCTTTGCAAGGAAGTGAAAAAAAAATCCTTGTTAAGATACTGAGAGACACAGGTGCTATCGATTCATACATAACTGAGGGTGTTCTTCCATTTTCCTCGGTAACTGACACTGGAAGTGGTGTATGGTTCAAGGGAATGGGGATGCAGTTGTTGTCTGCTCCAAAGCATCGGTTGGTGTTGTCCTGTGATTTACGGCAGGGTGAGGTTTAGAGCTGAACGATTAATCGATTTAGTGGCCCATGATAGAAGGTGATAGACAGATTGATCCAATCACCTGCCAAGTGCTTTTGAAAGTGCCTGCCCTTTCCAAATGGCTTCCAATGGAGCTTTCCTAGATAGTTTGGTGAAACAAACCATCTGGGTTAGTAATGCTCCATCACATGTTCTACATCTAAAAGGGTGAATCTTTAACTGAAGCTTGACTTTAAAGCAACCCAACGGAAGTTTCATGTAAGTTTAGTTATTTCACTCGTAGCTCGGGCTGCGGGGGTGCTAGAGACAGTAGTATGTTGATACGACCTTCCTAGCCGGAGTTATGGCCGCATTTTACAATAAACTTCCATTGGGTCGCTTAAAAATAAATATCGCAATATTTGTCAGAAAAATCGCAATTCGATTTTTTCCCAAAATCGTGCAGCCCTAGTGAGGTTGCCATGGGAGTCCGGCCATCTTTGCCTGTTCCGGGAGTGGCAGTCATCCTCGGAAATGACTTGGCTGGCGGCAGAGTGTGGCCTGATGTGCCTCTTTCACCAGTGGTGTCCTCTAACCTAGTGAGGGGCGAGCTTGCTGACCCTGAGAAGAAGCTGACAAATGTAGTTCCAGCTTGTGCAGTAACACGAGCCCAGACCTATAAAGCACAAGATAAAAAAGTCATTTCTGAGAATATTGTTTTGGCGCAACCTGTTGTTCCATTGTCTGTCTCTCGTAGTGAATTGGCAAAGAAGCAGCAGGAGGATCCAACTTTGCAGGAGCTTTTGTCCCAGGTTCACGCCAGTTCACCAGTCCCACTGAGGAAAGTCATGACCAAAGAGTGCGGCGTGCAGGTGAATGTCAAAGTGGATAAAACCGTGTTTGACCGCAGAATCTCCAGGAAGAAACTCAGCTATGCGGGTGAAGGAGAAGCCGACGAATCCGTGGATCACGTTGAGTCAGGGCATGAATGTGAGAAGGGTGACAGTGGCGAAGAGGACACCAGGAAGGACTTCAAGACAACTTCCCACAGGTCTACAAAGGGGTCCAGCTTTCAGTTCCTGGAGCAGAGGTATGGCTTTTTCCACTGCAAGAAATGCAACATCTGATGGGAGAGTGCGTATGTTTGGTGCATCCCTGGAACCAGTAAGGTGTACTACAAGCAGCTCTGCCGCAAGTGTCAGGTTGGGTTTAACCCCTACAGGGTGGAGCCCATCCTCTGCAAGGACTGCTCTCAGACTACCTGCAACTGTGAGAAGAAGCTGCGGCACATTAACATGAAGAGGCCTCACCGCCAGGACCTGTGTTGTCGCTGAAAGGGCTCGAGGTTTTCCTGCGACGCCACCTACAGCTTCAAATACTTCGTCTGAGCTGCCCTGCATGTTCGCTCGGGTTTGGAAGCTCCCATTCCTCAGCAGACATTCAGTACATGCCACAAATGGAAGTTGACTCTCGTAACGGACTTTAAGATCTTTATATATTCTCCTACCAGCGAGTAGATGGAGATCTTTTGGTGGTTCATTTGAAGCAATCTCAAAAAATCTTTGTTTCCCCGAATTATCCTGGAGCTTAACTTAAACATAAACTATTTTGTAAGGAAAAATTAAATAAATGTATGTTTCATGTAGTAGCTGTAAGTATAAGCTCGGTTATTTGTTTGGATGTTTCAGTGTCTTGGGGACACTTCTTTTATAGGGGGGTGTGTGACAACCCTGTGGTTGTCCACCAGTGGTGGCTGCTGTAACCTGTGTGTTTCCTTGTAATCAGCAGTGATGGGACCCACCTGTGGTGCTGATTACAGGATATAAGAGGGCTGCAGAACAGGCTCTCGCTCTCTCTCAGCTGCCTTGCTCGGTGCAGCAGGACACCGCTCCTTTGTTCTGTTTTATTGTTGTTTGTAACCACTGTGTTGCATAAAATAAATGATTGTTTTGGGCAACTCCGGTGTGGAACTGTTGTCCTTATGTTACAAGCAGAGCCAGCTTGTACAACACACTCTCACTCCCTAAGCGTCCAATAGCGACGTTTGGTCAGTGTCTGTGGCGTCCAATTGTGACGCTCCTAGGCTCCTTCAGCGTCATAAAGGGACGCAAATAGCTTTCAACTGATTGCAATGTATTCCCATCTGCGTCGGGATTTGACGCTCATGGAAGCACGGCATTCGTTTATGCCGGCTGCCCTTAAAGGCAATGTGAGCGTCCATTCCCATTGGATAACGGAGAATTGTACACCCGGAAGTAAGTATTCCTCTTACTGTCGATTGATTTTACAGTGATATCTGCACTACTCATCGACTAAAAAACACCAGATTATCCTTGTTAATTACACAACATTGATTGGTTTAAATTGTGTGCAATGCTTTTGTATTTTTCCCCTTCGATTCGGAGAAACAAATATTTTTTCTGAGTAAAGGATGGCAGAAGACACTACACTACCCAGAATCCCCAGCTATCGTTTGGCCTACACCATGTGCTCTGTTTGACAAACCCCGTTTTTTTCACCATTCATTCCATGGCTGGCGTCTGTCACATGATCTTCAAATTTCTCCCTGCAGAAAAAGAAAACATGGCCGAAATTCGTTTTATTCTCGTGGAAAATGCCTATTTTAAAGTTAGTTTGGCCATTAAAATGCGTTTTGATGTCATTTGATGCGAGAAATATGAGTTGTTATTTCAGATTATTTGTGCAGTGGATGTACATGATCTTTAGTTTGCTAGTTATTACGAAGATTACTTCAGGAAATCGCGACGTTTTCATTGTTACCAAGGTGGTTGCTAGGGGCGCTGCTATCGATATTATTTCTGTTATGTTGTGTAACTGTTTAATGGTGTTATCTTTATTGCTACCCCCTTCCCCGTCAATGTATAGTGTTGGTCCACAGCCTAAACATATTAGTTTAACAAAATCCGCATCTAAAGATAGCCTACGTTATTTTCCCCCTGTGCAATTCCAGTCTCACATCTCACAGCACATCGTCATTAACAAATACCGGAAACAGACCGAAAACATTTAAAAAAAATAATAATAATACTTTATTCCGAGTGTGCTTGCTTTTCTCTTTGAAAGTCATCACATAACGGCATTGTAATACACGGTTCGGCTGCATTAAATATTACATATCTGGTCGTAGTTCTGTATTTTTAGAGCCCTGATGAGAAGACAAACATGAGGAACTGAAAACGTGACGTGGATCATAAATATATCAGCCATTAAACAACATCTTACATTTCTTTTCACACAATACGTCTCCTTGCAGTATCAACACTAATTCGGCTCACTTTTATATTTGATCCAATTGGTAGATAGGCTGTATTTACACCATAAAGGTGCACAGCTGATATAAAGGGACACCTGGTGGTTAAAGCATGTTATTGAATTTAATTATTTTTATTATTAGATATTAATACGATCCCATCCATCTCCATCCATCTTCTCCCGCTTATCCGTGGTCGGGTCGCGGGGGTAGCAGTTCCAGCAGAGAGCCCCAAACTTTCTTTTCCCTGGCGACATCAACCAGCTCTGACTGGGGGATCCCAAGGCGCTCCCAGGCCAGCGAAGAGATATAATCCCTCCACCTAGTCCTAGGTCTACCCCTTGGTCTCTTCCCAGCTGGACGTGCCTGGAACACCTCCCTAGGGAGGCGCCCAGGTGGCATCCTAACTAGGTGCCCGAACCACCTCAACTGGCTTCTTTCGACGCGAAGGAGGAGCGGCTCAACTCAGAGTCCCTCCCTGATGACCGAACTTCTCACCTTATCTCTAAGGGAGACACCAGCCACCCGGCGGAGGAAACCCATCTCGGCCGCTTGTATCCGCGATCTCGTTCTTTCGGTCATGACCCATCCTTCATGACCATAGGTGAGGGTAGGAACGAAAATGGCCCGGTAGACAGAGAGCTTTGCCTTCTGGCTCAGCTCCCTTTTCGTCACAACGGTGCGGTAAAGCGACTGCAGTACCGCTCCCGCTGCTCCGATTCTCCGGCCCATCTCACGCTCCATTGTTCCCTCACTCGAGAACAAGACCCCGAGATACTTGAACTCCTTCACTTGGGGTAAGGACTCATTCCCTACTTGGAGTGGACAGTCCATCGGTTTCCTGCTGAGAACCATGGCCTCAGATTTGGAGGTGCTGATCCTCATCCCAGCCGCTTCACACTCGGTTGCGAACCGATCCAGTGAGTGCTGAAGGTCGCAGACCGATGAAGCCATCAGAACCACATCATCTGCAAAAAGCAGTGGTGCAATCCTTAGTCCACCGAACTGCAGACCCCCTCCCCCATGACTACGCCTCGAAATCCGATCTATGTATATTACAAACAGGATTGGTGACAAAGCGCAGCCCTGGCGGAGGCCAACCCTCACCGGAAATGGGTCCGACTTACTGCCGAGGACCCGGACACAGCTCTCGCTTTGGGAGTACAGAGATTGGATGGCCCTGAGTAGAGACCCCCTCACCCCATACTCCCGCAGCACCTCCCACAGTAACTCCCTGGGAACCCGGTCATACGCCTTCTCCAAGTCTACAAAACACATGTAGACCGGATAAGCGTACTCCCAGGCCCCCTCCAGGATCCTTGCGAGAGTAAAAAGCTGATCCGTCGTTCCACGACCAGGACGGAATCCGCATTGTTCCTCCTCAATCTGAGGTTCGACAATCGGCCTGACCCTCCTTTCGAGTACCTTGGAGTAAACTTTCCCGGGGAGGCTGAGTAGTGTGATACCTCTGTAATTGGCACACACCCTCTGATCCCCTTTTTTAAAAAGGGGAACCACCACCCCGGTCTGCCACTCCTTCGGTACCGTTTCCGACTTCCACGCAACGTTGATGAGACGTGTCAACCATGACAGTCGCTCAAAACCCAGAGCCTTCAGCATTTCCGGGCGGATTTCATCCACCCCCGGGGCTTTGCCACTGTGGAGTTGTTTGACGACCTCAGTGACCTCCCCCCGGGAGATTGGTGTTGATCCCCCGTCATACTCCAGCTCTGCCTCTAACATAGAGGGCGGAGTTGTCGGGTTCAGGAGTTCCTCAAAGTGTTCCTTCCAACGCCCCAACACTCCATCAGTTGAGGTCAACAACGTCCCATCCTTACTGTACACAGCTTGGATGGTCCCCTGCTTCCCCCTCCTGAGGTGTCGGACAGTTTTCCAGAACAACTTTGGTGCCGCCCGAAAGTCCTTCTCCATGTCTTCTCCGAACTTCTCCCACACCCGCTGCTTTGCCTCGGCCACGGATGAGGCTGCTGCCCTTCGGGCCTGTCGGTACCTTGCAACTGCCTCGGGAGTCCCCTGGGATAACAAATCCCCGAAGGCCTCCTTCTTCAGTCGGACGGCTTCCCTGACCACCGGTGTCCACCAGGAGGTTCGAGGGTTACCGCCCCTTGAGGCACCTAGGACCTTGAGACCACAGCTCCCCACCGCGGCTTCGGCAATAGAGGCTTTGAACACCGACCACTCTGGTTCAATGTCCCCAACCTCCACAGGAATGCCCGAAAAGCTCCGCCGGAGGTGTGAGTTGAAGGCCTCCTGAACTTGGGCCTCCTCCAGACGTTCCCAGTTCACCCGAACTACACGTTTGGGCTTACCAGGTCTATCCAGAGGCTTCCCCCGCCACTCGACCCAACTCACCACCAGATGGTGATCAGTTGACAACTCCGCCCCTCTCTTTACCCGAGTGTCCAAAACATACGGCCTCAGGTCCGATGATACGATAACGAAATTGATCATGGACCTTCTGCCTAGGGTGCTCTGGTACCACGTACACTTATGAGCATCCTTATGCTCGAACATGGTGTTTGTTATGGCCAATCCATGACTAGCACAGAAGTCCAGTAACAAACCACCACTCCGGTTCAGATCAGGGGGGCCGTTCCTCCCAATCACGCCCCTCCAAGTGTCTCCATCATTGCCCACATGTGCGTTGAAGTCTCCCAGCAAGATTAAAGAGTCCCCTTCAGGAGCCCCATACAGGACTCTTTCCAGGGTCTCCAAGAAGGCCGTATACTCTGAACTGCTGTTGGGTGCATAAGCACACACAACAGTCAGAGTTTTCCCCCCCATAACCCGCAGGCGTAGGGAGGCGACCCTCTCGTCCACTGGGGTAAACTCCAACAACGAAGCACCTAACCGGGGACTTGTGAGTATCCCCACACCCGCCCGGCGCCTCACACCTTGAGCAACTCCGGAGAAGAATAGAGTCCAACCCCTATCCAGAAGTAAGGTTCCAGAGCCGACGCTGTGCGTAGAGGTGAGCCCAACCAGATCCAACTGGTACCGCTCCACCTCCCGCACAAGCTCCGGCTCCTTCCCCCCTAGAGAGGTGACGTTCCACGTCCCCAAAGCCAGCTTCTGCCGCCCGGGTCTGGTCCGTCGAGACCCTCCGCTTTCACTGCCACCCTTCTGGCAGCGCACCCGGATATACTTTATCCCTATAAAGTATATTCATTACTCGTTATTCTCTACTAATAGTTAATTAAAGACTGTATGTAATGACTATTTTGCACATCCCTTTCAAGATTTCATGATTTTCTAAGGTTTATTGACATATCATATAGGCCTACACAACTGTGGTGTAGTTCTGCACTGAATGAAAAACTTGGGTTGCAGGTTCCTCAATAGTGCATTACAAGACATCTATCAATATTTGTGCATACCTCCAGCAATGTTAACTATGTTGAAGCACTTATTTTAACTGATATTATACATAATGTATTATACTCTTATAAGATGTATGTAGATATTTCATCTCCGGCATGGTCAGGTATTGAACAATCAATAAATAAAGAACACAGAATTGTTGAATATAAAACACAGAATTTGTGTGATTATACTAAATGATTTTCAAATAAACACAACTGCATATTTAACTGTTACACATGCTGATGTAACGCAAATGTTCCAACTTGGGATCAATAAAGTATATCTTATCTTAAGCTGATCGATGGCTACTGCCATATTTGCAAAATGTGCCTCTGAACCTTGACAAGTGCATGTTTCAGGCTTATCAATTAATGTAATGTAATGTTATCACAGGGGTCACAAACATAAGACCAGCTGTTAAATAAAGCTCTTCTGACCTTAGCTGGCATGTGGGTATATATATTAATACTGCCCATAATGGGCACAAGCAATTTTCACCCATTTATTAATTATATGTTTTAAATGTGAGTGTTTCCTGTCCCCTAAACCTCCAGGGATGTACACAGTGTAATACTGGCAACTTCTTATTATGGGAAATACGAAAACGTCTTTTAAAACTACAACACCCAGTAGAGACGTGCCATAGAGAACATGTTGCGAAACAGAATAGCCAGCATGTGTAGTTCTGGGGAGGGGGGACGCGGTGGACCCGTTCAAATCCAGTTTTGGACAGTCTGCCGTGGTTCCATCCCATTTCAAGTGCTGTTCGAGAATCGGCTTAACCCTCCAATCACAGAGCTTGAGGACTATCACGGGGTTTGTCAAACAGAGCACATGGTGTAGTCCAAACGATAGCTGGGGATTCTGGGTAGTGTAGTGTCTTCTGCCATCCTTTACTCCTGGGAATGGACGCTCACATTACCTTTAAGGGCAGCCGACACAAACGAATGCCGTGCTTCCATGAGCGTCAAATCCCGACGCAGATGGGAATACATTGCAATCAGTTGAAAGCTATTTGCTCCCTTTATGAAGCTGAAGGAGCCTAGGAGCGTCACAATTGGACGCCACGGACACTGACCAAACGTCGCTATTGGACGCTTAGGGAGTGAGAGTGTGTTGGCTTGTAACACTCTGAACTGTAGTGGAGTCGAAGTACACCATGTACCTCTGAACTGTAGTGAGTAGAAGTACACCATGTACCTCTGAACTGTAGTGGAGTAGAAGTACACCATGTACCTCTGAACTGTAGTGAGTAGAAGTACACCATGTACCTCTGAACTGTAGTGAAGTAGAAGTACACCATGTACCTCTGAACTGTAGTGGAGTCGAAGTACACCATGTACCTCTGAACTGTAGAGTAGTAGAAGTACACCATGTACCTCTGAACTGTAGAGTAGTAGAAGTACACCATGTACCGCTGAACTGTAGTGAGTAGAAGTACACCATGTACCTCTGAACTGTAGTGGAGTCGAAGTACACCATGTACCTCTGAACTGTAGTTGAGTTGAAGTACACCATGTACCTCTGAACTGTAGTGAGTAGAAGTACACCATGTACCTCTGAACTGTAGTGGAGTAGAAGTACACCATGTACCTCTGAACTGTAGTGAGTAGAAGTACACCATGTACCTCTGAACTGTAGTGGAGTCGAAGTACACCATGTACCTCTGAACTGTAGTGGAGTCGAAGTACACCATGTACCTCTGAACTGTAGTGGAGTCGAAGTACACCATGTACCTCTGAACTGTAGAGTAGTAGAAGTACACCATGTACCTCTGAACTGTAGAGTAGTAGAAGTACACCATGTACCGCTGAACTGTAGTGAGTAGAAGTACACCATGTACCTCTGATCTGTAGTGGAGTCGAGGTACACCATGTACCTCTGAACTGTAGTGGAGTCGAAGTACACCATGTACCTCTGAACTGTAGTGAGTAGAAGTACACATGTACCTCTGAACTGTAGTGGAGTAGAAGTACACCATGTACCTCTGAACTGTAGTGAGTAGAAGTACACCATGTACCTCTGAACTGTAGTGGAGTAGAAGTACACCATGTACCTCTGAACTGTAGTGGAGTCGAAGTACACCATGTACCTCTGAACTGTAGTGGAGTCGAAGTACACCATGTACCTCTGAACTGTAGAGTAGTAGAAGTACACCATGTACCTCTGAACTGTAGAGTAGTAGAAGTACACCATGTACCGCTTAACTGTAGTGAGTAGAAGTACACCATGTACCTCTGAACTGTAGTGGAGTCGAAGTACACCATGTACCTCTGAACTGTAGTGGAGTCGAAGTACACCATGTACCTCTGAACTGTAGTGAGTAGAAGTACACCATGTACCTCTGAACTGTAGTGGAGTAGAAGTACACCATGTACCTCTGAACTGTAGTGAGTAGAAGTACACCATGTACCTCTGAACTGTAGTGGAGTAGAAGTACACCATGTACCTCTGAACTGTGGTGGAGTCGAAGTACACCATGTACCTCTGAACTGTAGTGGAGTCGAAGTACACCATGTACCTCTGAACTGTAGAGTAGTAGAAGTACACCATGTACCTCTGAACTGTAGAGTAGTAGAAGTACACCATGTACCGCTGAACTGTAGTGAGTAGAAGTACACCATGTACCTCTGATCTGTAGTGGAGTCGAAGTACACCATGTACCTCTGAACTGTAGTGGAGTAGAAGTACACCATGTACCTCTGAACTGTAGTGAGTAGAAGTACACCATGTACCTCTGAACTGTAGTGGAGTAGAAGTACACCATGTACCTCTGAACTGTAGTGGAGTCGAAGTACACCATGTACCTCTGAACTGTAGAGTAGTAGAAGTACACCATGTACCTCTGAACTGTAGAGTAGTAGAAGTACACCATGTACCGCTGAACTGTAGTGAGTAGAAGTACACCATGTACCTCTGAACTGTAGTGGAGTCGAAGTACACCATGTACCTCTGAACTGTAGTGGAGTTGAAGTACACCGTGTACCTCTGAACTGTAGTGAGTAGAAGTACACCATGTACCTGTGAACTGTAGTGGAGTAGAAGTACACCATGTACCTCTGAACTGTAGTGAGTAGAAGTACACCATGTACCTCTGAACTGTAGTGGAGTAGAAGTACACCATGTACCTCTGAACTGTAGTGGAGTCGAAGTACACCATGTACCTCTGAACTGTAGTGGAGTCGAAGTACACCATGTACCTCTGAACTGTAGAGTAGTAGAAGTACACCATGTACCTCTGAACTGTAGAGTAGTAGAAGTACACCATGTACCGCTGAACTGTAGTGAGTAGAAGTACACCATGTACCTCTGAACTGTAGTGGAGTCGAAGTACACCATGTACCTCTGAACTGTAGTGGACTCGAAGTACACCATGTACCTCTGAACTGTAGTGAGTAGAAGTACACCATGTACCTCTGAACTGTAGTGGAGTAGAAGTACACCATGTACCTCTGAACTGTAGTGGAGTCGAAGTACACCATGTACCTCTGAACTGTAGTGGAGTCGAAGTACACCATGTACCTCTGAACTGTAGAGTAGTAGAAGTACACCATGTACCTCTGAACTGTAGAGTAGTAGAAGTACACCATGTACCGCTGAACTGTAGTGAGTAGAAGTACACCATGTACCTCTGAACTGTAGTGGAGTAGAAGTACACCATGTACCTCTGAACTGTAGTGGAGTCGAAGTACACCATGTACCTCTGAACTGTAGTGGAGTCGAAGTACACATGTACCTCTGAACTGAGTAGTAGAAGTACACCATGTACCTCTGAACTGTAGAGTAGTAGAAGTACACCATGTACCGCTGAACTGTAGTGAGTAGAAGTACACCATGTACCTCTGAACTGTAATGGAGTAGAAGTACAAAGTAGCAAAACATTGAAATACTTAATAAAGTACAAGTATCTCAAAACTGTACCCCCGTATATTACTTGTTGAGTTTATGAACTTAGTTACACCAGTGGCTATACAGATAGAAAGACCCCCCTAAACGCACCAGGAGCGTCTGCGCTGCACTACTTTGCGGCTGCGCCACGCTGCGACCTCCTCCTGCGACCTAACACACCAGGCGCGTTTCAAAACGTTGCGGAAGCGGAGCGTCGTGTGTGCAGCCTCGCAGTTGTTGTTGATTTTGGAATATTTCCTGGACATTTGTACTTCTACAAGTAGTAGGCTACGTAGTTAAATGGTTTGTTTGTGTCTGTTTAAATCGTGTTTATTGTTGTTATTTCCTATGTTGTTGTGTTGTAGACTACAGACACAGTTAATAATAATTGTAATAATCCAGTTATAAACGACATGAATCAAAGATGTGTTGCTGTATTTTAGTGGTAAAAAAATATGCATTCATCATCATAATTATTATTATATATATACAATAATTATTGTATATATATCCGGCCTGTAAACCGGAGGAGAACGCTGGCATGTATTCTCCTACTTGAAAGACGGTGGTGGGGGGGAGGAGAAGGAGCCGGTTTTGGGTGCACCCCCTCAACCAGCAAAGCAGACAACAAGGTGATTTTCATCACTTCCTGCCTGCGCTGCGTCAAAAATAGGATTCATCCTATATTTTAGAAATTCCTTGCGGCGAGGAGCTTCTGGGACGCACTGGTGGAATAGCACCCATTGACTAGAGTGGCCGCGATCTTTGCGAATGCCGCGGCGCGTCCGTAACGCAGCGCAGACGCTCCTGGTGCGTTTAGGGGGTAACGCAGCGCAGACGCTCCTGGTGCGTTTAGGGGAAGCCTTGCACAGAGGCATGAAAATAAATTTTCAAAATGCTCAACTGTGCTGCCAGAATTATAAACTGACTGCTACACAATTAAAAATAAATGCTTTTATATATTTCTATGAGATGTGACTCTTTGGCGTTTCTGTTATTACCTGCTGCTTTAGTTGTTCTGACTGCTAAAATCTTCTGTTATTCCTCATTTTAAAGCCGATATTCTGTGGGGTCGGGGGCTCGGATCCCTTTTTCATACCTGATGAGTTTGCATCCCTGACTACAGTTGCTTCAGCGTGTAGAAGCTAGTAAGCCTACTATTTGATTTGTTTTAGATAGGCACAACATGTTTCATATGCAAACCTTATTTTCCTGTTCCATGTTCAAATAAACCATTTTCAGTGGTAATTTTTTTTTGGTCATGGAAAATTAGGTAAAGGTCATTGAGAAGTCATTGAAAATCATTGGTGAAAAAGTGTATGAACCCTGAATACGACTGTCTCCTGATCAACTTCACACACTCCAAGGCCCCCTAACCTTCAAACTTCGCAAAAATGGTCAAAATCTGTTTTGTAGTGTTTATATAGCTGATGTGGAGGATATCATGAAGCCTTGTTCCGATAAAAAAAACTAGAGCGTAGTTATTATATCATTTTAACTTGAAACGGGTCACGGGAGACCCGAACACAACATAAGAGTTAAGCACACCTAAAAAAACACTAAATACTTTATATTTTGTATTTATAGAAAGGGTTAAAGTCAAAATGGAATAGTTCAACGCATTCACCTGGACTTATTATTAAAAAAAAGTTATCTTCTATTCACTCTTGGTATACAATCTGACAGCTAACCAAATATTACTTAACGAGGACAAGTAATGTAATATTTGACTTCCCTCGAGCGATAAGAGACACAAAAAGAAAACATCCGCAGACTTTTTCATGTGCCACATTCCCACACACACACACACACACACACACACACACACACACACACACACACACACACACACACACACACACACACACACACACACACACACACACACACACACACACACACACACACACACACACACACACTTTCCCTGACCTTCACACACTTAATGATGTCACTCTCATAGTACAGGACAAAGGAATAGAATAGGAAAACAAATTCTTAGGCAGCTTGTGAGGTGACTATCCAATTTTATATAGAAGAATATAGGTCAAACAGTGACACTTTTACTACTTCAGACCAAGACCATATACCTTAAAAAGATGTCCACAGTCCCAGAAAAGTTTGAAAATGTCAATAAAATGGACTGAGCCAGTGCCAACAATGTGCTGAATCTCACTACTCCTCTTCTGACTAGCTGTTGAGGGCCTCTGGCACCTCAGCATTCAGAGAGCTGACCCTGGCCAACAGGTCAATACAGTATTCTTTCAGCCCTTTCAAGGGTTATTGGGTCACATGATGTTGCATTTGTGCAAATTAAGTTTTTTACAGTTAAATATGCAACCCTGATTTTTGGGGAAATATTTTCCAAGGCCCATAACTTTGACCCAGTTTATCAGTTCATACTGTCCTGACTGAGCACAGGCACCTGTAACCTTGGCTGCTGTGCTCTCAGTCTTTTGTCTCCCTGTTCCTGCCTGTTGGCGTCAGCTGATAGAGGTGTTATGATTCTATCTTATTATGCACGATGTTGATTATTCTGTCTGAACTAGCTAAATACATGGGTCTGGGGTAGAGTTCTTCAGAATTGACGTGGCAACTCTACAGTGAAGTCAGAACCACTGACTCTTTGACTTGTTTTGTGAATTCTCCGGCCGAAGCTCCAAATAAACCCATCAGTGTTTGCCATCAAAGCTCCAGCTCTCCCCGTGTCTCCTTTGAGTCGGTGACTCCTCCTGCATTGCCACACAGAAGGTTCCCCCACACTGATATGATGAGAAGTTATTCAGGCCATATGGAGATATTGGGTCCTTCAACAGCAGAGCAAATCTGTTCTGTAGTGATGGTTATATGCTTTTGTGAATATTTGGACACGTGTTTAGATTCTTTATGACCCAATCTACTGTATCTGTATCTGAACTTCAAGACTCACTATTAACACTGCCACAGAATACAATACCAATCCTACATCCTGTATTCTCAGAACTGGGTTTTTCTGTTAATTTTCAGCCATTCTACAAGTTCTCTCTATGGAAGTTCTTACCTTTGTATTTACACCATAGACTGATTTACACACATCAATATTGGGCCTATTTTTGGATTTTCCATAGCTGATAAGAAACGCTGTGGGAAAGCATTCAGCTGTAGTTGATGCACCTAGAAAAGCCCCTAATGTTTTTTTACCTAAACTAATTAAACTAACTGATTATTATTACTAACCAGATAAAAAAACTCTATTTATTGTATTGTAAAATAACTATGAAATGGAAGACAAAGATCCTCATTGTAAACTTTTGATCCACTTTTTTATTTTTTATGAATTGATGTGTTTCTAAACCACCACAAATGAAGGACGTGTTCATATGAATACCCCCCACACACAAACACACCCCTCTGCTCCACCCCTGCTCTGTAACGTAGAGCTCAGCTGCTCCACTACGGTATTTCCCACAATAAAATCACAGTTCCACGCGCTGTCTCTGTCATTTTGCCTCGGAGCCCCTCGGCTCCTCTCTTCCCTCTCTCCCCTCAGGTAGCCCGGACCGGACTGAGTACCAACACCTTCTGGTATCCGGTGTGAACCGGAGAGGACCAGAGCAGCACACGAACACATCAGCAGGTTTGAGGCGGCAGCAGGGGGTGGTTTTATTCAGTCTAGGATGAGAAAAAAGGCTTAAGCCCTGCTATTGTGAGAGCCTGACGGGGTACACTGAGGTCGAGCCCAGCTCGGACCGGCATGGAATTGTTGTCACTGTTTGTTTTCATATTTCTGCTGACATACTTTCATAAAGGGAACGTGTTTTATTTTTTATTTTTCCCAGGAAAGATTAAGAGCTCATGGGAAATTTTGTTTTCCCATCTTTCACTAATTGAACAGTTAAAGATTTAACTAAAGTTGTTTTCCCATAATGCTGCCTAACTCTGATATATGTACATTTTGGGAATTGGTCTCTTTTTTTAACAAATACAGTAATCACGAGTGCTGGGGTCAAGGCTATGACATCAATCCAAGAGACTAAATGACATCTATATCTGATACAGATATACAGAAGTTCCATTTTTATAGTGACACTAGCACCCAAAAAAGTAAGAGCAAAGGTTTAAACAATATTTGTTCTGATCATCATCAACACCATAGTACTCTTTCAACATATATTTGGAAAAATACTTTTAAAAAATATATTGAAGGATTTATACAGTCGATGTCAACAGACACAGTATGACCAAAGTAAAGACAAATTCGTTTTTTGTTTATTAATAAGATCAGATGTTTACTCTGGCTAATTAAATGTATATATTTTATTGGCAATCATTTTTGCTAATTTTCTATTCATATTATATTAAATTAGGGGTTACATCAGTTACATGTGTTTTTCTTGTCTTTTATTTGCTGATCCTCAGAACTGATCCGTCGATGATGAGCGGCATCAGGGGAGGGCGAGTGAAAATGCAAAGGACGCTGATGATTCTGGTGGGGTGAGCAAACTGAACAAAAATTCAGATTGATAAGCCATTGATCTAACATACTAAATACCATTATATTCATTCACATTAGTACGAATCCAATTTCATTTAATTTAACTTTGTTCATCCCACTGCATGTTTTATGCAGTAGACACAACAACTCAGCTTTACAAAAGCAAAACAACACCTTTGAATGCCTCAGACTGATGCACAATCTTAAAAAATTATGAAGACAATTCTTTTTTTTTACTCGAGTAATTACATTTCCATCTTAAAACATATACAAATGTTTATCATCACAAACTATTATAACCACACGTATTGAATTATATTCATTAATGGTGAGCTTGAAAGCACCCACATCATGAACACTAAGTCGCCAACCCTAGACATTCTCTGAGAACAAGAAAAATGAAAATCTGTTTTGTATTTAGAGTCATCGGTTTGAGTCACGCTGCCATTCAGAGACCTGATTATGATGACACGCCCAACCCGGAGTTCCTCAACCCGTCCTGGATGGCCAGCATCCCGGATGACCAGCCGCTGTCTGAGGTCACCCTGCCCGGGACCCACAACACCATGGCCCTGTACGGAGGGGTGTACGCTGAGTGCCAGACCTGGAGCCTGGCCTCCCAGCTCCGTGCAGGCGTCCGCTACCTGGACGTCCGCCTCCGTCACATCAACGGGAAACTGAAACTCCATCACGGGGTGTCTTACCAGCGGGGGCACTTTGGCCACGTGCTGCAGGGTGTGGCTGACTTCCTGTGGGAGTATCCCAGCGAGACAGTGCTGATGCGTGTGAAGGAGGAGTGCAGTGAGACGTACGACATCTACGGCGCTGTGGTAGACTACATCCACCGCTACATTCACTGGGACCTGCTGTGGCACAGCCGGATCGTGCCGACCGTGGGAGAGGCCCGGGGGAGACTCATCGTCCTGCAGGACTTTCCTGGACCAGACCTGGGGGTGCGCTATGGCTCCATGGACATAGCTGATGACTGGAAGGTATGGAAACATATTGTTCAAACATTTCAATGTAAGTTTTGCGATATAAATCAACAAACACACAAATCAAAATCAAAACTCTAGACCCCAGAAAGAGAGAAAATAGTTGCTATATATATCCAGTATTCCTTTGCTATTCGGGTTTAAAGTAAACCATCACATCCTCCTTTCAACATGTATACACTGAGGCGAATCAGTAGAGAATCAGAATACCTTTATCCGTCCCACAGAGGGGAAATGTACATTTGTGACAGCAGAAAAGAGCCAAAGACAGCTTAATGTTAACTAAGAAGCATGCATATACAAAATAAATATATATTAAAGGTAACAAATAAATAAATAATTTTAATAATAAAAAGAGAAGGCCACAACAAACACCTGTCAAAAGTAATTTATATTCATGCTTTTAAATGATTAAATTGTGCCGTTCCCTGTAGGTACCCACACTCCTGCATGTGGAGGACAAATGGCAGAGTGTGTATCACCACCTGGAGGCTGCTCCTGCAGGAAACCTGGCCCAGATCTATCTTACGTACAGCAGTGGAACTGGCGTGTTTGCGTACCCCCGCGCTGTGGCTCTGCGCGTCAACGCACAGCTGTTCGACTACCTGAGCACCAAGACGGACCAGAAGCAGCGCCTTGGAATCATATGCATGGACTTCCCTGCTGCTCCTACTATTCAAATGATCATTGACTTCCAACTGAGAGAGGTCCAAAGACCGGTATTTTACACAGCTCATCACAAACCAAGTTTCAATTATAGAATTTCTTCACGGAGAAATAAGATGCTCCGACATTTCCCGTAACTACTAGCATGAGGCAACATATATGATATGTCTATAGTCTGGTGTTACCGCAAAGTTTTGTGCAAAAATAAACTACAGTGAAAACTGATCATGTGGATATAATTGCTGTTTTTACACATTTTGTCGATTAAAATCAGCAGTCGTGTCATTTGGTATCAACATTGCTGACATATTCCATATAAAAGACAATATTTTCCACTCCATTTTTTATCTTGGCTTTATAGTTTTTGCATGGTTTGCTTATGCCTAAAAAAAACCTCATTTCAATCACATTTAATCATTTTTACAACCGTTTTAAAGGCCCACATTTTACACATTAAAATAAGATTTAGAAACTGTTCCACCGCCCAACTGCTTTAAAAATAAATGACAACATTTGTGATAAAAGTGCAACGTGTATTAACAACCACACTGATGAGAGCTGATAACACAGCTTTTCCTGTCTGTGTATCTGCAAGTGCACCAATGTTCTTTTCTGCTTCATGAAATAAGCCCTTGAGTTGTGGTTTAAAATGTTGCACGCAGATCATCTGTGTCAGATGTTATCATAATTTCCTCCTATTTAAACACAGAGAGTGTTGCGTAACAGTTGTTGAAATGCGTTGACTTGAAATAATATGTCTTAACATCCGGCTAAAACAGCAAAGGATGTTAATAGGGAAGGTGCTTTGTAAGCAGTGTCCGACTCAGACTCTAGCTACACTCATTTAGTGAATAAGAAGAAAGAAAATAAGTCTTTCCAGTGTCTCCATTCAGAACGGAACAGGTACGATAAAAAACTTTTGCTGCAGCTTCTCTTCCTAATTATGTCTTTGTAAAAACTGGACAAGACTTTCTTTACTGCAGAGATGAATCCGTCTCCAGATGACCAAATCAGGCCTCGAGGGGCTGTAACGATTGCATCACTTGGTAAGATAACTTTCCTCTCACATTTATGTTTGCCTTATTATTTTTATTTTACTCTTCCTTACCCTCTCACTCTTCCTTTCTTGTAGTTGTGGCGAATATGATTTGGTGGATGCTTATGATCGCAGCCATTGGTTTGGGTAGGTTTGATCAATGTAATCTTTTTTGACAGCAAACCATATATTTTTTGGAGAGTATTTTTCATGATCCTGTGTTAATATTAACATGTTTCTGGACACCATCATAGGGCTTACACATCTACAACGATGTCCAGTAGAGCCGATCCTCCCCATCTACCTGATAGTGCTGGGAGCGACCACCCTCCTCTCTCTGTCTATGACATACATCATGACCAACAGGGAGGGGGCCAGGGTCCCCACCATGTGCTCCGTCTGCATCACCCTCCTGTACCTCTTCAGTTTCGGCTGGTTCATTGCAGGTGGGAGAAAATGTCACCAAAATGTTATCTCTCCGGACATGAAAATATGCAATGATGTAAAGTAACTGAGTAGCCTGCATTTACTCAGGTGCTGTTGAAATACAATTACATTGTTGAGTATTGTATTTCATCCTACTCTTCTATAATCATAGGGGCTTGTTCTCAGTTGTTGGCGGGTGTAGTTTTGTAGAAAGAAGATATGCCTCCATTGAACTGCTCACAACAAGGATTAGCTCTAGTAACTGAGTTATGATTTCTAGAAATAGGCATTGGTTGGTTTATAATACTGTATTTGTTTTATGGCACACTTTGCAATTCTATTCTAACTCACATCAAAACAATCTAAATTGATAAATAGAACTTTATGTAAGTGGATAAATAAGTATTTCTGATCCTGATTGGTGCAAGGAAGTACTAAACTTGGAAATAACTGTTTGATTTGTTACCATCAGTAAAAATCTGAAGAAAAAAAGAAAATAGTTTTCAGGGCCTTTCAAGTTTGGTTTCTTTGTTTAGTTCTACGTCTTAATCAAATTCAAATGTTTTCCTGTAGGTTCTATCTGGATTTATCCTATCTATCCTCCCAACTACACACCCGGAACAGCTCCATACTGCCACAGGGTAACCTACCTGTTTGCCTTCGTGATCACCACCATTGTGTGGCTCGCTACGACTCTCATGTTCGTCTTTGGATGCTGCTTCGCTGTACTGACCTGCTGTCAGATTGTAATCTCAGGAGGCAGATTGGTACCCAGCCGCTATTCTTTCTACGGTGCGACAAGTGATTTCCAAGAACCCATTGTTGGTGATGTGTGATTGAACGATTTATTCGCTCATGTCTTAAAATGTCTAGAGATTTTACACTAGGTTGAGTGAAACTTTTTCAACTTTTTATTATGCTTCTGCTGCTAAAGATTTTTTATCTTTTTTGTTTTTGTAGTTGAACAGTTTGATTGGATAAGATAATGTTATTAATCCCAATTCAATTGTTACAGCAACTTTAATAGGCACAGAAAAAAAGAGCTTAAAAAATAAATGACATAAATACACATTACACTTTTTGCACTTGATACTGAAAGTATGGGCAGCTAGTAAAACAATATCCTTTACCTAGATTTGGCTTTCTGCAGGTGTCTTTCCTCAGTGGAATAACTTTTCTTTAATGCACCACTTAAAGTGGTATTGTAAAAAATATTTGTGTCGTAATCTATGAAAATAAAAGTGTAATATGTTGTGAATTAATTAATTTAACTATATTCCTGATGATTTGAATAAATGCTGCCGTTCTATTTAAGTATCTTATCATTGTGTGTCTTGTTCTTGCTAGGGTGTAAAGTGTTTTGCACTTTAAACTTGGGGAAATGGAACCCAACTGTAACAGTGATGTCACTGACACATTGTGGAGTACACTTCTACACCAATGCATCAAAGGAGAGAGGTTTAAATACTGAAAGCTGTAAATAGGATACTTTCAACTCGTGTTAAGTTGCTCTGTATAACAAGTAAAGGCTGTTTCATTCTGTTTCATATAGCATAGCATTTATTTTTGATAGGGTCAATTAAGTGCCATGGTAGCTGAGTGTTTATAGCCCATACCATTTAACTGCAGCGTCAGGGCCACACAAAAAGAAAAGCTGTGTGTATATATACTGCTATGATGAACTGATATATAATTTTAGGCAAATTTGACCATACAATCCAACAAAAAAAAAGTACTATGATAAGCAATTATTAGATACTTTTAAGGATGAATTGCCTTTTAGATGTAAACATTTTCAGTACAAAAAAAAGAGAATGTATTAAAAAGCCTGTAAAGCCTGTAAATCCAAAGGTTAGTTGTAATAAGATTGCATCTTTAACGACTCGGTACATTAATTTTGATATTTTGTAAGGGCTTTTAAATCAGGCCTTTTTCAGGTCAACTATTTCTGCTGGCGGGGTCCTTTTACGTCACACGCACAGAACCAACTCAAATTAGCCTTTAGCAAATCAAGCTAACATGCATGCTGCGATTATCTGACCTGTGACTGGAGAATAACCTAAAAGTAAAGGTTTTTTAAACGCAGACTTATTTGCCATTTTTCGTGCTTTATCTCAGGGGATTTGTAGATTTCTTGGTTCAGTGAACATGTGGAGCTCAGGCCGCCGTGCCCTTCAGGATCTGATGCTCCACCAGCAGACTGCTGTCAGGAGCTTCTCCCTCAGCCCTGCTCAGGTCAGTGTCCGAGCACTTTATACACTAATATGTGGTTTGTTAAAAATAAAAATAACTAGGTCCGCACTCCACTGTTCTGCTGGAGAGCCATGACAAATCATTACAATTAGGGCTGGGCAATATCTCAAATTGTATATCAATATTGTGTTACGAGACTATATATCTAGAGGTTTTAATTTTATATCGTAATATCATCATATCAAGTGTTTATTTTGTCTTGCATTACAGTTAAGGAGTGTAATTCTCTGAGTTTAACAGACTTTTCTAGATTTTTTTTATATGCCTTTACCCACTTAAAACTAGTTAAATTAAATGTAATGCTTGACAACACTGTTCCTGTTTCAAAGTAATTTGGGATGAATAAAGTATTTACCAATCTCATCGCCCAAAAACATAAATCCAAATGTAGGAGGCTACAGGACATGACAGCAGACTTATCTATTTGTTCGTGGTGTTTCCACAGAATACAGTGATCGTGGAGAGATGGTGGCAGGTGCCCTTATCAAAAGAAGGCCGTCCGCCCAGGCTTCACCCTCGAAGACACAGAATCTACAAACTGGTTGAAGACACCAAACAGGCTCCGAAGCAGAAGATGGAGCTCATCCTGACGGCCACAGTTCCCAGTAAGTACTGCTCTCACTGACACTGGTGAAACAAATACCCTTAATACTCAAATGTCAAGTCCTGCATTACAATTGTGAAATTACAGTTACAAGTATTGGTATCAAATGATTCTTGTACCAAAAGTAAAAGTACTGGCATACGTAATTCTTTCACACACACATACGGGTATTGGGCCGAGCGTGACACCGTACTTCCGGTATCCGCCGTTTTACGCGAGGTGCAAGCAGCCGTACACCGTCTAGGTGTTGCTAAGCTTCCTGTACTGAATATCATAGTTTATTGCCTTAATCAATATCTAGTCAACTCTAAAATACCACATATATGCAATGGCATGATAACATTATTGTGACAAGTGGGGTATTCACCTGGTGTTTCCAGAAATTAGACGTAGAAGCAGCCAAAAGTCGACGAAGGCCACTGTCGTTTTTCCATACATCTGCAGGCAGTCTGTAAGGGCAATCGGACAACCCACACAGCTCTAGTTTACGCTGGTAACGACCTAAAGCACACCCCTCAAGTCCAGAGATGTAATCCGAAGACATGCAGCGATTTCTTCGGTCGTTAATTCAGAAAAAAAACCTAGTGCGCTCTGCCTGGCTACGTTAGCTAGCTGTTTATATTGGCACCTCCAGGATATTTGCACCTCCAGGAAAATGGAGTATTTATATATATATATATGGCGCGTGTTGCATTGTGGTTAGCTCGTGACGTCACTGTGTGTGAGAGAATGGCCTATATCATTTATGTTGCATTGTAGAAGGAGCCTGTGACTTAAAAACAATAAAGCCCCTTGAATCAGAATCGTATAGATTGATTGGATTATTGATGCAATAATGTATCCATCACAGCTCGTAAAGGTGTTGCTCATTTGAATCACTTTGTATACTTTTGCTGGATATCTTAACCTAGAATGATATGCCAATATCTGTATTTAGTACAAAGTTCAATATTGACTTCCAAAATGTCGTGGAGTAGAACTTTAAAGTAGCATAACATTAATATACTCTTGTCAAGTACAAGCAGCTCAACTAAGTACATTACTTGTGTGAGTACATGGACAATCCATTACTGCTCACAGATAACAAACCTGAGTTGTCACAGGAAGTAAAACAATATATTTGCACCACTGAACTTCTTGTGCATTATTAAAATACCTGTTTGTTCTTGCAGAGCACGGAGTGCGAGGGGACACCGTGTTTGTGAGAAAGTCAGCTGGCAGAAATAAGCTGCTGCCCCAAGGCCTCGCAGTGTATCCTTCACCGGAGAACAAACACATGTTTGAAGAGGAGATAAAAGTGAGGACTTTGTTTTAATCCTGTGTATTTCCCACATATTACTGTCCATAGCAATGTTTAGTTATTAAATATTGTCACCTTTCTTTACTAACAGCTCCTGCGTGAGGGGAAGCCAGAGGAAAGAGTTCAAACCCGCTCTGGACAGTTGGTGAGTTTTCTACAAGCTTTTCCACGATTCACCATTGTTCTGTTTTGGCTGAAGACACAAATGACCACCACAGCTGTTTTTTTAACAAAGGCTTCCTCGTGTTTTTTTTCTTTACAGACAGTAGAGATCCTTAAAAAATCCCATTTAAACATTAACAGAATGCCTTTGGAGGAATTCCAGGTCAATAAAGAAGTGGTCTGTAGGCAGTTCAAAAAGAAGGTACGGCCTTCTTTATCTCTTTCCTTTTTTTTTTTTACATTTCCTCTTTAATATTACATAAGTGCCTCTCTTGAACAATCTAACTGTTTATTCATTGAATTCATCTTTTTCTCAGCTGGGAGTTTTTGTGCCTCCTCATGCATTGAGTCTGCCATTTGAGTCGGTCAAGGAGGAGGGCGACTACTGGTGTGAAGTTACGGTGAGTCATGATTTTTACCATTGTATTATCAGACAGACCACACTAAAGACACATTTTAATCAGTTTGTAGAATCTCTTTTTTTACTTCCAAATTTTTGTCATTTTTTTCTATCAGAAGCATGTCTTCATGTAACTTTCAAGCTGGTTATTTTACCAAAGATCAGAATTCTTACCGTTATGTTTTCTTCCAGGTTAATGGAATGGACATAGTTCGCGTCCCTCTGTCTGTGGTGCCATATGAGGACCCATCAGCAATCTATCAGAAGCAGCTGAAAGCGCAAAAAGCACAGGCAGCTGCTGATGCTGCTGAGGACGAGGAGGCTGCTGTGAATCTATTTTCTGATCCTGCCGTGGAGCTGGTTTCTGATCCTGCTGTGAAGCTGGTTTCTGATGCTGCGGTGGAGCTGGTTTCTGATCCTGCTGTGGAGCTGGTTTCTGATCCTGTCGTGGAGCTGGTGTCTGATCCTGCTGTGAAGCTGGTTTCTGATCCTGCCGTGAAGCTGGTTTCTGATCCTGCCGTGAAGCTGGTTTCTGATGCTGCGGTGGAGCTGGTTTCTGATGCTGCGGTGGAGCTGGTTTCTGATCCTGCGGTGGAGCTGGTTTCTGATCCTGCCGTGGAGCTGGTTTCTGATCCTGCCGTGGAGCTGGTTTCTGATCCTGCGGTGGAGCTGGTTTCTGATCCTGCCGTGGAGCTGGTTTCTGATCCTGCTGTGAAGCTGGTTTCTGATGCTGCGGTGGAGCTGGTTTCTGATCCTGCCGTGGAGCTGGTTTCTGATCCTGCCGTGGAGCTGGTTTCTGATCCTGCTGTGAAGCTGGTTTCTGATCCTGCTGTGAAGCTGGTTTCTGATGCTACAGTGGAGGAAGCTGCTGCGGAGCTGGTGTCTGATGCTGCGGTGGAGGCTGAAACAGCTAAAGACTCTGTGGGTGAAGCTGCAGCAGGAGTCTCTGCTGCTGAGGAAGAAAAAGCAGCAAGTACACCGACAAGTCCAGACACAACAGCACCACCAAGTGATAGCCCGAAAAAAGATTAAAGGACATGAAGATGTGCAAAGAACTTTGATGGATATTGTTTACCTGTAATTCACATGTATAAAATCAGTTGTCTGTATATTAAATGAATTATTCAAATAATGGTGGAACTTTTGTATATTTAATTTGAGCTGTTAACCAAAGCTGGATAGACAATAAAACACTTTTGTAATCTAAATGTAATACCTGCTTCATTGTGTTTCGACATGACCAAAAACTACCCATTTGCATTTGGAACTATTGACCAAGACAAGGAAAATATTTATTCATTCATTTTGAGCACAGTACGCATAACAAATGGATGAGGTAAACAAAAAGTGAAACTGTCGAACATGTCGGTCCCTGAATTATTGACATAGGACATTTATAATGCATAACACAGTTGTATGCTTTGTCAATCTTTAAATGAAACCTGCAGAGGTCAATGTTAGTTTTGTGACCTCATTGAGATGGATATGTAATCAATGAATTGAGTACATTTGTATTATTTCTTACAAAACACCCTAGTAATGTCCAAAAGATCTGGAAGATGTGATATATAAAGACTCAGCGGCTCTGACACAAGCTCTGCATGCGGTTTGAACCATAACAAGGCATGAAAGAAATCAATACTTGTAGACTGCTGATATGTTTTAGATTCAGTTTTGAGGCAGATCAGGTTGCGCAAGATGTTGACACAGTGATGATGGGGACTGCAATTAAATAAGAGCAAAATAGACAACATTTATCATTAATTTAATGAGTCATAAGCAACTGTAGCATAAGTATTCCAACAGCATCGTTATTTTCTATTACAAAGTTGTTGGTTCATATATACATATGTAATGTGTCACAGATTTCTACTGACTCCAGTTCATTCCTCATAATGAATGGCAACATTTTACTAACATCTGTGTGAATGCCAGAGAACCAAAGCGTTTTTAAAGAAGTATTCTGAATGCATCACTAAAAAAGGAGTATTTTGCTTTATGAACAGGAAGACAAAGTTTCAGAGGAGAATATTGAGGGTCACATACATGATCCCTGCCAAGGACTCGCTGCAGAAACCTGAAAAACATACATTTTTATTTGTAGGAAGAGAGCATACATTTGCTGTATCTTACTGGGACAGGTTTAAGGGGCTATGGCTGGATTTTCTGTATAGAAGTAACACCTTAAAAAACAGTTAAACAAAATAACTACTGCATAACAATTCAACACAAATACATAAGAGGGCAGGAGCAAGGGCAACACCTGTATTAAAAGGTGTTTATAGATTCTTCCCAAGTACACATCTTCCTCCTGTGTGGGGAACTCTGAACATATCTACCCTACTTTCTGATGCAGGGCTTCCACCTGCCACCAAGAGTCCTCAGAGTGACATTTAGAAACCGTATTTGGCCTGTGTCTGTCGGCGCGTCAGCTTGTTATCTGCCCAGTTGTTCTTCAGCTCCAACTCACGTTCCTTTGCCTGTGGAACACGAAAATGAAGGGAAATTCCTGGTTAGCTTTTGTAAGACTAAATGTCACACACACACAGGGTCAGAAATACGTTTTGTTTATTTTGTCATTGAACATTTCAAGCTGAGTCTTAATGGTTTTACCTCAATTCTGAACAAACACTTTTTAGTCAATAGTACCAGACAGTAGAAATAGATTTTATTTTAATTAACTATTTTTTGGTAGTTTAAACCAGTCTTTCTTAGAAAAATAAAAACACTGCTCTCTACATTAAATTAATTGTGTTATGATTTCTAAATGCTTGCAGACAGTATGGGATGTGAATGTAGTATGCAGGTCGCCTTATGGGGTTTGTACTTTTGGAGACATTGGCATAAATCCCCCACACAAACAAATAAAAGCCTTGTATACAAACCAGCTTAAGAATTTAAAAGAATCCCCACCCTGTGCACCAATTATAAATACCATCTGAGTGGTGTTAAAACAACACCAAACGTGATAGACAATCACTCTGTACATCAAACAATAAGCTACAGGACTCAAGGCTAAGAGAAATGTGGCTACTATTTGTGTGCTTGTTTGAATGCCGGGTGTTGGATCGTCCTCTTGCAGCTTACTGTATAAACCTCAGATATACAGTAGTCAACGCAGCGCTGAGTCTTTGCTTGTACAATCAATCATAACACTTTGAATCTAAATGTGTTCAGACATGTCACAGACTCACACCCTGCTCTATCACCTTTAAAACCCACTGAAATATAATGTACAAATTAGGGCTGCTCAATTAATCGTATTTTAATCGCAATTGCGATTATGGCTTGCAACGATTATGAAAACAACGTAATCTATATAAAATTATTTAATCTAATCTAAATACAATTATTTTTAAATAATCTTTTTTTTGTGGGTTTTTGAGTTGAATTACACTTAAAGTTCAGGGTAATCAACTGTTAAAAACATACTGTTCACATTTTTTTCTCCAATAAATTGATGTTTTCAAAGTAAATGAATAATCACATTTAATAATCGCAATTACAATTATTGACCCAAATAATCGAGATTATGATTTTTGCCATAATCGAGCAGCCCTAGTACAAATACTACTCGAACCTCCTCCCTTGGCTACAATATATTAAACTGGACAGACTACACAGTTGCCACCACTGTCCGTCAGCACTATTAGAGCACAGAATAAAATTGCACAAATATGGAAGGTTTAAATTAAGCTTTAGCAGCACTCACCTGATGAATGAGATATGTTATCTGATGCTTGCGTCGCTGTTGTCCTGTAGGCCCCTCTCCTTTTTTCTGTAAAATAAAAAAAGGTCTTGTATTACATGTTATTCTTTGCAAAATTACCAAAGACTCTTTCCCAAAGTCGGATTCTTTAAGCATTTCCAGGTGCATTTTCAAGCACCTCAAACTATTGGTAAATGAAATGACATATCTCTATACAATTCAAACAATTGACTGACTGATGTACTTCTTTACTATATGTAGGTCACCTTGCTGAAGGACTGGCGGGTCTGCTTCTCTTCCGTTATGTTCTTGGTCATCCACTGCTTGTTGCTGCTCAGCTGGTCGTCCCCTTTGATCTCCAGAAACTTCACCTCCTCTTTGCCCCGGTTCCGTTTCCCTTGCAGCCGCATGAACTAAAGCACAGGAAGAAGAAATTATCCTATCAGTTAGACCCCGGTTTATCCTTGGCCTGATGAAGCTGCAACATCATCAAGAATTAACCTACTTTTAAAGATTGGAGGTATTTATTTAGTAAAACAATACAGAGAGAAAGAACAAAGCAAACTTCTTACCGCTTCCTCATCAAACATGGCGGAGCTGCCGGGCTCATCAGCCTCTGCTGATCCCGCCTCTGGATCTTGGACGTAAGGCTGATTATAGAATCCCTATAGAAGGAGAACATGATTTGGATATCACTTGTATTCATGTATCTCTTTAACGTCTATAGTTCATTATAAGAATGCTCTGATTGACCTGGGATAATAAAGACAAGTTGGTGCCTCTGGAGCGTCAAAGTATATCTATTGGTGGAAATCTGTATGGCTGTTAAAAGGGAGATTGTGTTGATGATGTTCAACCGGCTTTGTGTCGTTGCAATGTTAGTTGTTTCTGCAAATTAACAATGTTCGGCAAACTGGCAAATTAACCAACCAGAAGCTCCAGACACCAACAACACATAAGGAAACCAAACATTGTTTATTTGCACAGACCAACCACATTGCGACAATACAAAGCCTGTTTTAAATCAGCAACCTTTTTCTCAAAGGTTCTTGCAGTTGTGTGAGTGTCAGATTAGCATCTATAATGTGAACAGTGTCTGAAGCACGTGACTGGACAATGTGAGAGTGCATGCATCAACCATTCATTTGGTTTCAATCAGGAAAACTGAATACAATATCAAGCATTTACTAAAGGGTTTATTCTGATCTGGATTGGTTAGTGTGAGCTTATGTATAAATTCTCCAGGTTATGTTATTACTAAGGTATATTTAAACAGCCAGCAGAATCTGAAACCATTTGTCTGACATGTATAATGCTGTAAAAAGCACCTCGGGAGTCCTGATTACCTGAGGGGGAGCATCTGTGCCTTCCATTTCCTGTTGATATTGAGGATATTGAGCACCCCATGGACCGGCTCCCTCACCACCCGCCCCGAAGTCGAGAGGGGCGTCTGACTGCCCCGGCTCGTCTGCAGGTGCAGGTGCCGGTGCCAGGGGCTCTGCGGGGGGCCCAGGCTCAGGGTCCAGGCTCGGGATGACTGCAGGGAGAGGCTGGGAGCTCTCGGCCAGAGAAAAGTAGTTCTGTGGGGATATGTCCTCCTCGTTGTCTTGGTCGTCGGTGGCTATTTGTCTCGCCACCTGCAGAGCCGCTGACTTTGCTGCAGCCTTGATAGCAGAGGGCGATGCGCTGGAACCGAGCAGACCCTGAGTGGGCGTTCCAGGTTTGGGTCCTTTGGGTGGTTGCCGCTTGGTGAGTGTGTGAGGAATCAGGGATCTGTCCATCGCCTTCCTGGTCATGTGTTTGGGTTGTGGCAGAAGGGAGGAAAGGCCTGAACCCTGGAAGAGGCAGGAGATATGGAGGGTATCAGGGCGGTGTAGGTACAGATATTGGCACCCACATTTCATTCGTTTGATAACATTGCAAAGTGATACAATTAAATATTCTGTCATTGGTTTACTCCATTTAGATGCATGTTCAGCCTTACTGGATACAAAGGTTCTAGCTGCTACTTTAACTCCAGTCTACTGTGTGTATGGAAGGCAGAAACAAGCTTTTTTAGGACATCTATACAATCCAATAATGTGATAATGAGAAGGTCATCTATGACAGCTGAATTATTTGTGTAATATCTCAAATATAAAGCAATTTGTTGAATTAATATCTAGGGTCTCCAAGCTGAGCAAGCACTGTTTCAATGTTTATTCATTTAGAAACTGCTTTGAGTGTTCTTTAAACTTTTTCTTCAATCCCAGTTACTGTGGCGAGCTCTGAAACTGAGCAGCAGACGGTGAGAGGTATTCTTACCTGAGTTTGTACTTTCTTCTTTGCAGGTTCATGATCCTCATCAGAGTCTGACTGTTGACAATAAATACATAGGTCATGAATTACAACTTGATTAATATCACAGGAGCTACAAAATGTCAAGTGAAACGGGTCAGTACTCACATCCCGTCTCTGGATCTGTGGTGCAGTGATTTTGACAGGCTCTGTTCTCTTCCTCGGTTTAGGCATAAAGGCAGAAATCAAGCCTCCTTTAGATGGTGGTTGATCTGGGTCATCATGTGCCTTGCTGTGCCCCCCTGAGCGGTGCACTCTTGTCTCCTTTCTCGATCCTCCCCCTGCCGAAACGGGCTTCTTTGGAGTGGGCAGGAGAGAGAAGAGCCCCCCCGAGCTGCTCCCTTTACTCTGTGAAGCTGAGGTTTCTTCTGAGTCGCTGTCATCACTGCTGCCATAGGCGACTAACGACATGTTTGCTGCTGTGACAAAATTGTATGTATCTGCAGGAACTCGTGGACATGGATAACCACTCCCCCTGGAATTAAATATCAATATGCCTTACTTTCTGATACTTCACTTAAAGGTATTTGATAAATATAGCCTCAAATAAAACGAGGTAATCCCCAATGGCGCTAAAGTATAAAGAAAAACACAGCAGGTTAAAAGAGGGTGAGCTCATTAAATGAAAGGATTGCCACAACTTAGCTTAACGTTAGCAAGGCAACCGTAGCCACCGATATTTTACAGACTGGTCCTTTCTCACGCATCCAAATTAATTTACTCTCAGAAGTATTACTGCATTATAATAAGACATCGGTTTATGCAGCAGCTATTGTTTACAACACAAAAATAGAGCTCTTTAAGTCCCTGGACTCCATCAAAACATCGCCTCCACCATTCATGATACAAGAAACAGCTAGTGCGCAGCTTTGTGCGCAGCTTTTTCTTCTTCGTCTGTTTGTTGCCAAAAGAAACATTAACGCCCCCCAGCGGACAGAGTATGTATAATAATACTAAGCATCAACTTGATCTGAGAAAAATTAGATCTTATTCAGTATAATTTGGTGATTAGAGTTCTTGTAAAGAAAAAAAAACTTGAAAATAGAAACATTTATTTGCAATAAGAAAAGCTTACTGGTATACATAACATGACAGTTATATAAAAAAAAAAAGAGTTTTCAATAGAAAATCACACATTATTTATTTTGAAAATAAGCACAACACGTATCCACTTTTTATAATTCACAGGACCTAACCTCATGTCAACACCTACTCACCTCAATGTGTATTGTATGTAACTACTACCTAAATGTGTACACTACACATACATCATCATGGACAGTTCCAACACTTACATAGAACAATAAATACAAATAAAACAAACTTTACAAATTATAATAATAATAAAACATCATTAAAAAAAATGACGTTAAAAAAACCTTAAAACAATTATGTTGGTCACTGTAAATATTTATGATGATGATGGTGATGATCACTAGTCTCTCCCATGGTAAAACCTTTCTCCGCCTCCTCGTCTGGGTTTTCCCCGGAAGCGGAAGCCCAGATTCAGGTGGAGCGACAGCAGCAGCAGCCTCGGTCCGCTGACGCTTGCAGTCGCCTCTGACACGGCTAACGTTTGCTCGGGTTTGGCCCGGTGGGGTTCGGTTGGGTTGGTACTTTATCTACTTCACCTGCACAGTAAACATTATGTCGGCCGCGGATCCCCGGTCCTCGAGTGACGGCGGGCCGGCCAGCAGAGGAGGATTCCCGGCTGGGGAGAGCAGCAACGACCGCAACGGGCCGGGCGGCAGCAGCGGCGGCGCGGAGGGCGAACCGGAGCGGGACCGGGCCGCCTTCGAGTGCAACATCTGTCTGGACACCGCCCGGGACGCGGTCATCAGTATGTGCGGACACTTGTTCTGGTACGAGCCGGGGGGAGGAGTGGGTCATTTTGATGTGGAAGTGATTGTTGTTGATGGTGGTGGTGGTGTTGTTGTTGTTGTTGTGTGTTAAGCCTACCATAGTTTTCCATTTGTGCGGCCTCTTTTAAACCATCAGTTAGAAGTGTTTACCGGCCGAATAACGCCCAATAACACGCTTTAACCAGTGTGTCTCCGCGTGCATGATATCTAGGACAGTGATTCCCAACAGTGATTCCCTACTTGTACCCGAGGGGGTCGTGCTGCAGGGTTCATGGGAATATGGTGGTGTAGGTAGCTCAACTAATTAAAAAATCTGATTAGGAATAAAACAGATATCCAGTCAGCTGTAACTTGATCATAATGTGGCTGGCCTTTTGTATTCCTTTTCTGCCATATAGTCTATATAGTTGTGATAAATAAATACAAAACATCTTCATATCAAACTGTATGATGTTCTATCAGACAGTCTTCTCTTGTAGATTAGTCAGTCATTAAAACATGTATTCCTTTTGTATCAAGCAGCATAAAGTTGCAGTGTGAAGCCTTAATTTGCCTGAACTGACACTGCAAGAACTGCAATTGGAATATCTATATTGTGCACATTGTGATGTTGCTGCTGAAACGATACACATGAACTAAAAAGGGTTTTGGTTTGCTATCAGTTGGCTGCACATTATAGTGTGTTTATGGTCCTGGTGCCTCACTGAAGGCTGTTCCCCCATATCTTCAAATTGCACATGTGATTTGCTGCTCAGATCTTGTGAGGAGTTAAGTGGCTCAGCCTGATCATACATGGTTGAATGTAGGTCAGAGGTCACCATTGCTCATTAATAACAATCTCTGTGACACATTAACGTTCCGGTAAAACTGTCTGGGGATCATTTGCAGCGTTGAGATCAGGGCCACAATCTTTGTACGTGGATAACTGTGTTATAATATGTTGATGATTTGACATGAGTCTGGCTTAATTTATACCTGAAACTGTAGTCAGAACAGCAAGTGCTTTATACTAAACCTGCAAAAGGGCTGGTTTATTGACACTTTACTTCGAACCACATACATGAAATCATTAGATTAATATTGAAAGATGTTTTCCGATTTGTGATAGAAAAAGCCGTTCCTTTGTTTTTTTGAAATAAAAAGGCACAATTCATCTATAAATTGTGATTTAAAAAATAACTATCAGCTATATTCCTAGTCAATCAAATTGTGATACAAACTTGCTGCTGTGAGGTATTTAGGAATTACTCATATCAATAGTGAAAGTAGGTTCTTCTTTAACTGTGATTTTTTTTCTTCCTTTCTCTGTTTTAATCAAGACTTGAAAAAGGCACAACCTTTAAACAACTTCTACAAATGCAGTGACGTGTGCAAAGGCTCATTCACGAGTGTTGACTGAAGGCCGTGTTGCTCGCAGGTTCAGGCTAATGTGAGATTAGCGAGAAGAGATTGGGATTAGGGTCAAACCTAAGGGCATTATAATCAACAGTAAAAGTCATACAATGAGATGTAAATGACAATCATCTGTTTGGGTCTGCACACATGTTTTGTAAACAGGTGCCGTTTAAGGAAGTAGATATTAGGACGCTCTGCTGCATATAAACAGTTCTCTCTGTGAGTACAGATGTTATATTATCCTCAGTGTCGAGGTTTCTACTCAAAGGAACTGCCATCTGTGGCAAACACACCAGAGAAGCCCACTTGTTGTTGTATTAGCTGCGTATGACAATCATGTGCAAGATGTGACGTAACTTGACCTAACCCAGGGTTTTGAACTGCCCATTCAGCCCAGAAGGGATGTTTGGAAATTAGAAATGCCCAGCTAGCTGCAAAGTTGATGATTAATATCCTCACAGGTAGATGTGACTGCTTGTCACATCTACAAGGGGAAAGTTACCTTTAAAAATAAATAAAACTGTGTTTACTGAAAATGCAATTCAGTGTGCAGGCTGTAAAATAAGATGTGTTCTGTTTAAATGTTTACAATAAGGGCACAGGGTCACAGTGCCTGATGCTGTTTTCATTTGGTATTATTAAGGGCAAGTATCGTCATATTTGGTTTGTTGTACATTTTTTACATTTGATCAGTGAAATTCCCCTCAGTCTCACATGCAGTTGCATTGAGGCTGCTGTGTTTGGGGAGTTGATGTAACTTTGTTGCTAAGTTACCTCTCTCATCTTCTGGGTAACGTGATGAAACTGTGATGAAACCACCAGCAAGGAAGAAAGGTGTTGACGTCAGATTACCTTCTGCAACCTTAAATCGAAATTGCAAAGTAAATTGCACATTAGTTGTCGTAGATAATTGAACATAAAAAACAAGGCCAATTTGAAGTCATAATTCTAGAACCATTTATCAACCGTAACTTCATAATGATGAGTTAATGCAAAAATATTTGTCTATTGCCACTTTACGATCAGAAGGGATTAACTAGATAACAATCCAGTCTGGGGTTATGTACATATTGTAATTTATTGGTATTATTAAATGATTGGAGTCACATAATGGAGTCTGTGCAGTCTGGCTTCAATGAATGGCTGTGGAGCCTCCTATTGGAAATAAAGCAGTTGTTTCAGGTCACCAGAGCTCCGCTATATGTGTGGCCACATGTTCCATCAAAGTTGAATGAGTTGTTACGTTAACGTAAGCCTTACCTTTTGTTCAGCTGTTGTAGCTACAGGAATGCCAATCTCAGCGGCGATCTGATGGCCGGCGTTACAAATAGCACTGAGCCGAGGTCGATATGTGTGGATAAGCCTGCCGATTGGCACAAGGTCGTGTTTTGCTTTGTGGTTTGTTTACGTCGACGTGTAAGGTCAGGATCCACCCGAGGCAGCAATGTGTTGAATGTTTTATGGCTGTGAAATACCGAAAGTGATAAAAACAAGGCCTTCCTGTTCTTCTGCATGATCCGAGTTATTTTGCTGTTGAGGTTTACCTCAAAAATAATCTCTGACGTAGGCATAACAGGAAGCTTGTAGACATTTGTTCACATGAGTAATGTATAATGCATATTAGCCTATGATGCATGATTATGTTATTCAGAGCTTGAACTGAAAACCCACAAGACAAACACTTCACGAGTTGTTATGGGTTAGTTCAGTCCCTTTAACCCACCTTCATTTGTCACGCACGGCGCCAGAGTTTTCTATTGTGGGAACGTTTGAACTGATGAAAGGTGTATTCAACTGAAGTCACCAACTGTAACTATTTCATGGTTTTCAATCACTACTTCAAAACATATCTCTTTGTGATGATCATTATTGTGGGAAGAACAGAGTTATAAAAGCTGTAAGAGGTTGAAATATCCACTGTGTTGTTGTCGGTCTCCTGAAAAAGCTTCTCTGATGTGGCGCTTCATCAAACCTGCATGCTTATCTCCCAGCATGCCGCAGCAGCAGGTCTGCTGGCAACAGATGGAGCCAATTAGCACTAACGAGGGGAGCGGAGGCAGGTTTAATTAGCTACCTCTGCCTGGTGGGCTTCCCTGCACCAAACACGGGGGGGAAACCGGGGGAGATAGCCAGAACAGACTTTCATGTATTCTATCCATTAAGATGTCTTGCCTGTTTTATCTCATATTTAACTATTATTAATGATTTAATTGGGGTTTGACAATAAAACATTTTTAAAAACTCACATTCGCTTTAAGGTACTGGGATGGACATTATAATTTGTTTGACCTTTTTCAGATATTTGATAGATTTAACAATTATTGCATTAATCTAGACAACAATTGTGTCCAGGAATGTTGGTGCCGTTATTTAATAAAGAAACAGTTGCTTGAATGCAAACTAAAAATATGTTTCTTTCTCTGTCTCTACAGCTGGCCCTGTCTTCATCAAGTGAGTATTCCCTCTGTTGTGTCACTCTTGGCTTTGTCATGGACTTTAAACAGCTCCAGGTGTTTTCACTTATGCTCTTGATAGGAGATGTGAGTTAGTGGTCAAATGGTTCATTGGGTGACAACCGAGATCGAGAACTCATATTGTTTTACATGATGTATCTAATCATTCATAGGAACATGCAGGTGGAGGTTGTTTCTTTGTTCGATATTACTTCTGGACAAGTACCCATTCTGCACATGTTTTAATGATCTATTAATCATACAAAACAAAAGTGTTTTTGCTTTTCCCTGGTAAATATGACAGAAAATGTTTGGGGCTTCAACGTTATGTTGTTGTTTTCCATTTGATTGTTATTTCTAAAAAGAATGAAATTGAACTTCTATAATGAAATATTAATTGAGCTTGAATGGCTCTATGACCTCACATAATGGAGTCTCTTTGACTGATTGATTAACTGATAATGAAAACGATTACATTCCCATGGACTGGTCCACTTATTCACTTCCTCAGCAGCTGTAAGACAGTTAATATCAAGGCCAGTTGAAGCATTTGATGTCAAATTGTGACTATCGTGTCTGTTTCAGTCACACGAACCAGTTGTATTGATGTCACCCTACCAGACTGCAGCAAAGCCGTGCATACATGAAAACCCCTGTGTGAGCGAGCTGCTGCTGAGTAGGGCCTTAATGAGCACACGGCAGTGATGTAACTTCAGTGTGGAATCTTCACCTGTCCATTGGCCTGGTGCAGCTTAAACATGCTAATGCCCTAAATGCTCTGTTTACTGCGGTTTTCTGTCTGCTACTCACTAATTTACCATGTAGAGCTGTACTTGCTCTCAGTGTAGCAACACAAACATCTCATACTGTTGATTCAAGTCAATAAAAACATTATTGGAACCTTTTATGGGAATATAATGACTGTTAATCCCAAGTTTGTGTTAAGAATGTACTGCTGGGGTGAGGTTGAATATCTGCTCTCTGATAACACAGAGAGTTGCAAGCAGCTATTGTCTGAGATCACATGATGTAGTCTTGTTAGATGTGCCAAGAGCTAGGCCTGTCTGAGGTAAGACAGCTTTTATGTGCGCAGCTCCACTTGCTTGGAACAATCTTCAGCAAGAATTGAAACTGAGCAATCTCATTCCTCTGCATGTTTTTAAAGCTAGGCTAAATGAAATGCTCGTTGATACAATGGGCACTTGTAAATGTCTATAACTATGTATCCTGTAAATATAATGTATAATGTCCTTTATTGTTTTATGTTTCATGTGGAACCTATTTGCTGCAGGTCTCCCTTGAAAAAGAGATCTATGATCTCAAGGGACCAATCTGATTAAATAAAGGTTTGAAATGAAATGAGTCATAGTTCTTCTTCTTTGTGTAGTACTTTTCATACACAGGATGCAGCTCAAAGTGCTTTAACATTATGGCAAACAACTCTAATGTTGTGTGAGCTTAACTTACTGTTTTGGTCAATGGACTCAGGTGACTTTAAAGAGAGCAATGATAACGGCTTCAGTTCACTGTGAGAGAGGACTGTAACATCAGAGTAAAGCTGGGAAGATATTTCTTTTTTTGGTGCCTAAATAGGTTTTTGATGCAGTACTTAGCTTCTGTGCCTGTACTCCAATGGATTTGCACAAGTACCATACAACCTGAATTCAAACAATCCAAACTAGCCCTTTAAATCTTTAGTCTTTCTTTATATATTAGGTATGTCATTTGGCACTGACCCCAGTATTTAGACGGCAAAATACGGGGTTCATCTGATCAGTGTTGGAAAATGTTGACATTTCTCCCTCTCTTGCTCCGTCTAGTGGTTGGAGACGCGGCCCAGCAGGCAGCAGTGTCCTGTGTGTAAAGCGGGCATCAGCAGAGAGAAAGTCATCCCGCTGTACGGCAGGGGGAGCTCCAGCCAAGAGGACCCCAGGTACTCTAAGGGTCTGCAGCGCTGTGTGGGGATTCTTTGTGATGGCTGTATGGTTGCCTTATGATTTCATGCTTCTGTGCTCAGGTTGAAAACTCCCCCTCGGCCCCAGGGACAGAGAACAGAGCCGGAGAGTCGGGGCGGGGTGAGTCGGTTTACCTCCACTGTTTAAGATCAATATCCTTTTATGTTATTTAAAAACTTTATTTCTGTTTTTTCCTCAGATGTTTCAGGGTTTTGGGGACACCGGCTTTCACATGTCTTTCGGCATTGGTGCTTTCCCCTTCGGCTTCTTCACCACAGTCTTCAACGCCAACGACCCCTTTCACAGAGCAGGTAAACAAAGACACAAACAAAGCTGATGATAAGTGAATGTGAAACATACTGTAAGTGTAGTCTGCTTGATGTTTTTTATATCATTCAAACCGAGGAGACACCATTTGTAACCAGGAGGAAAGAGTTAAACACTTGAAGCTAGAAGTTTCAAAAACTTGCTTTAGTATATGATAATATATATAACTTTGATAATAAGGTAATAGAGAACATTTATGTTTAAAAAAAGGTGTTTTTTCTTTTTTAATTGGATTGGAAAGCCGAAATGTAGCAAAAACATTTCTACGCTTGGCTGAGAAAGAAAAGTTGGTGTATTGATTATAGTAAAATGCAATGTAAATATATTTCGCAAATAAATTATGATTTTCAGTGAAGCATTTCACTTCAACATCTACTGACGATTCTCGCTCTGCAAAAGAGACACAATATTTTTTGTATATTTTATATAAATTGTTCGACATTTGGCTAAGAATCTGATGTAAAGTCTGCTACTAAACATGCCTAAAAGTAGCTGAATCATCAGTGACCAAAGTAATCTGCTGTTGTGTAGCAAAAAGAAAACACGGGAATGTGTTTTTAAAAATAAAAGAATTGCAGAAAGCCTGTGATGGATTAGTTTGATTTCTAATTGGAATAAAGCCCCATCTCAACAGCATAATTCAAGTTAATATGCAACATCCCCTGAGACACTGGTGTAATAAGCGTTCTCCCTTTCATCAGACCAGTATGCAGGGGATCAGCAAGGCACCCCTAACCTCAACAACGGCAGTAACAACTGGCAGGACTCCCTCTTCCTGTTTGTGGCCATCTTCTTCTTCTTCTGGCTGCTGAGCGTGTGACGTGGCCCGGAGTCTCTGGATCTATGAGCAAGAGGGAGGAGTGCGGGAAAAAAAACCTCCCACACGCTAAACTAAAGCCACAGACACACACTCATTCTACATTTCCTAGCAGGTACTAACTTAAGAGAGAGTGGAATATTGTGTTGGATCCCAAAACAAGAAGTACACGATGTATTATATCTATTTGGTTTTCCCCTCCTGGCAAAGGCTGGTTCACTTCCTCAGCCCCGGCTACCTGCTTCATTGATTTTTGTTTACCCAAGTTGTGCGTAAACCCAAAATCATGAATCATGTTGGCGCTTGTTTTCTTCACACACCTGTTCATAAACACACCCAGAACAATAGCTGCTGGGGTTCAGAGACAGTATTAAGTGATCAGGGTATGTCATGAGTTTTCTTTCTTTTAAGGTGCGGAAGAGGTGGGTGAAGGATAATTTGGGGCAGAGACTAGTTCTGTTTGTTTGGTTTTTCACATTCCTCTTGTGGAGTTAAAATGAAAAGAGAGGGAAGGCTATTTGCTATTTGTTACTCTCGATGGCCAAAGAGTAGCGGATGATTCATGTCCGATGTCAGGGGGGTGAAAAGTGTAAATGATTTGTGTTCCTGTTTACAGTTTCCTCGTGAATTGAACAAGAACTCCTAGAATTAGTGACTAATGCTTGAAAACAGACAGACAAGTAGAAATAGCACAGATGGATTTTTTTTATACATTTGTCTTAACGAAAACCTGCCATTGCACTGTGAAGTCATTTGTAGACGCAGCTGTCCTAAAGATTGGAGCGTGTGTTGGCGTGTAACCACTTGTTGTGTCTTTCCTCACAAAGCTGTACAAACAAGGGACGATTCAGCCCCAGTTTGGTAGATTTCGTCGCATCAACATGAGCAACTTGAGAGTAAAAAGCAATCTGACACACAGTTTGTTTATTAAAGAGCAAATTGTTGATCTACACAATACGTCACGAAGGCAGACTCGATGCAACGCGCGAGGAGAATCCTTTCAGTCATTTGTTGAGGGGAGAATTTACAGGAAGCTTTCTGTCAAGGTCATTCGTTTTTTCTTGACTGTGTCTGAGTGAGTGTGTAAACATTATATATTTGTATATATGAATATTGTAAATGCTGTTTTTACGTGTTTTCTGAGTGGATGACCAGCCACAGAGGGAGAAAGGTTTGAGCGAGTTGGCCTCAAGATGCTTTTGTAAATCAAGTGAATCAATTATTTTATTAGAATATGCTTGCAGCCCAAATAACTCCTACAAACTTCACCAATTAATTTAAATACATAAAGTGTGTCCTTCCCTGCTAATGTAATTTGATATGGGGAGATTTGCTTTTGTAACTGACACAGTGGACCTTAATTTACTGAACACTGTTTAAAGCAGTTGAGCAAAACTAACATGCATTCATCTTAATAATATCTGACAAGTTAAGGAAAAAGTGCCACTCACTTCTTTCTTACTCCACACACACTTCTTTCAGTTTTATACTTGTTCTCGGCCCCACACAGCTCTCTGGAGCCACAAACCGCTTCATGGGAGTTTTTATTCCCCACATATACACTATAACTTTTAAACACATTTTGGTGTGTGATAGCGCTGTAATTCAGCTGATCTAGATGCAATGGGTCGGACAATAAAACATCACACCAGGGTCAGAGAAACTCAAGGTTTTCTGTGGGAGAAACAGGATTGCTACTGGAGCTCGTCATTTCTTTCATACCGGTCTGTTCAAGCAACTTTTTGTATTATAAGGCTTATGTGACACTAAGTGATGGAAGTCTTGATTTGACAGAGTTAAATGGGAGACATTGTGCAAAACCAAATGATGTAAGAGATTAAAACTTCATTAAAAACAAATCGTTTTGAGTTGTCATTATCTACATTTTAATATTATGTAATTGGATTTAAAATACATATATATATTTGTTTAAGCTTTGTCTGTCACCTGTTTAATAATTCAAGCAGAAAAGGAAGATTTTTTAAAGAGTCAGATTTTTTTTATGGTTCTGTATTTGCAGGCTTCACAAAAGGAAGAAAAATGTAAATGGAATATCTGATAAACAAGAAAACCAAAGAATAGTACATAATATCAACCATGATTGTTTACATGTACAGGAGCATCTGTGAAAGGTTCGGAAGTACAGTAGGTTGATGGAAGACAAACAGTATTGTCATGTACATATTAACAACCTATCCATATAATCAGTACCATTATTGTGATTGTAAATAGCGTTTTTTTTTTTTTACAGATATCTAGAAATATTACGTTTTGCTGTTGCTATTTATTTTTGTTCCATCTGATGAAAATACATCTTAGGAATCATCCATGAAAGAACGTGATTAAAAATAGAAAATAACTTACCGCAGGTAAAACTCTTACTTGCATTAAAAGCTATTAAACTGGATTAACAAACCCAAGATAAATAAGTCTAAAATGAACCGAGGATACAGCTATAAGCCAGGCAAACTTGTTAAGAGTAAAAGAAAATTATTTTAACAAACAAATACATTTGATGTCTAAGACACTTTGAATTTCACAGTCCTTTCATGTGCAGTCATTAATACCACATTTGCATATATACAATAAAAAAGAAAAGGTGCAACATCAGCAAATAAGTTTCAGTAGACTTGTTTGAAAAGGTATTAAAAAATATAGATCCTGATATTCTGTGACACTTTTAGTGTGGCATCATAAACCTAGGAGGTGAAATTATTTCATTCTTTCTCTTTAACCTTTTTCGGGGCTTTGTTGGATTTGTTGAGGATCTTCATGAGGTTTTTGGACATAAAGTAAGGCTTCTGCAAAGATCCATCGTTACGCTCCAAATCCTCCACTGTGAGAGGGAAAGACACATTCTGATCAAACGGAGCATGTGTGCTTGATTATGTGCGTATTGTTCAATACAAACATGTATCCAAGTTACATTTTAAGCTTCTTAGCTTCAAATCAACATGTAATAAATATTTGGCTATATTTGCAATTATTAAAATCTTTCCACAAAAACATAATGATTCTACCAACGTGAGGAGGAAACGGGCACCGTGAGAGGCAAGGGAGAACACATTTGGCGATCCATTTTCTAAGTCTTATCTAAATGGTGTTTCTCCTGTGTTTGCCCCCTGCCTCTCACGGCTTCAATAGGTTCCTCATGTTGGATGTATTTCTATATCAACAACATGAATGGTGCTAAACTGTAAACATCTACTCACAGAAGCAGAGGAAGAGTGTATCGACACACATGTTGTACACACTGAAGAATCCGTGGGCTATGAGGTAGCTTCCAAACACCACCGTCTACAAAAACAGATGTGAAAGAAAGAAAGGATTTATAACATACTTTGAATTTGTTTGCGTTAAATACTGAGTAGAAACATTTGTGACTTACAATAATTGGCATCCAGTAGTAGTTGAGGGTTTCAGAGCGGAAGGTGTTGCCTGGTAGCGATATTCGTCCAGAGAAGAAGAAGAAGGACAAGACGCCTGGAATAAAAATAAGATTTCAGTTTCTCCTCCCATTTCCTGTTATGCATTTATCTAGAAGCGTATTGGGCTTCACTTTATAAGAACACGTCTTTTTGATTATGTTTACACAATATTCTGTAAGATAAAATAAAAACTGATTTTAATCAAACACATCACATGTAACACAATGGTGATTGAGCCCACTGGATAGAGTAGGGCCATATTTATATAGTTGCATTAGCTGCTCTCAGTATTTTGACCAGTAGTACGAAACTGTATTTGCTGTTAACACCAGTAAATAGTGTCAAATCCACCAGGACTGAAATCTGAAGCATTGCCATTTAAAACAATGCAAAGTCCTGCATTTGACTGAAGGGCTCAGTATTCTCAGTAGGCCTACTGCATGTTGGATAGTAGTTGGCCGTGTCTGACAACTTCTGTAACAAGAGACTGATGACGTGTGTAGGTGAGAATAGGCCAGTCAAAGATCTCCTTGTGTCAGCTTGAAGCTGTACAATCAAGGGCAAACACTCTTAAGTGTTTTCAAAGGGAGAATGAAAAAGCACAGAGTTATCTACGTGTTTAAACAATGTCTTAACTCGGGCCTCTCTGACAGCTGGCTTTCCACTCCACCCTCCAGGATGGCCGTGTAGAACAACCATAAACACTTTTGCTTTTCGACAAGAACGCAACATATGAACCCGTTTCTCTAGTGTTACCCATCCCAATACATGGCGTCATCCTTACCCACTCCTGCGACCACAAGGAGCTTCCCGAAGAACAACAGCAGGTCTGTGACTTTATCCAGCACCACAACCCTAAGGGACACACAGTCAGAAAAACACAACATTATTCACCTAAACCGCCTAACACAAGGATGTATATTCATGTCATGCACTGGGCAGACATCATGAGGTCAGCCAGCATTGAAATTGAACTCATGATCATGATTTTAACACAAACCTCACTACATTTCTCATGAGCAGCATGAAAGCATTTTTGGCTGAGACGCAGAAGTTTGTCCCATAAATGGCAATCTGTGGAAAAACAAAATCACTTGTTTTAGAAAAGAAATCTATACAATACATTTTATTAAAATACAACATACATACTGTATAATATTGTAAATGTTTGTTTCTAATGGACTGATTTCAACAACTGTACAATTCTCTGTCCTCACCATGATGTAAGCGTTCCTGTTGAGGAACTTTATGAACTTCTCCAGACACCAGAGGCAGCACTTCATGCAGCACAATACGAAGCGTGCACATGGATTCTGAGCCTCTGGAGACAAAAAGACAAAATAAGCAGCCTGTCATTTAACAGAAACCATTAACTTCCAACTCTTTTCCACTTGTAAACAGCCTGCATATCTTTAGTAGCAATTTATCCACTGAGACATTTGGAAAATAAACTGGAGGTTAATCAACATAATATGTCATGAGATTCATATATTATGTATCTAAGACTAAAAGTGGAACTGCTGAATAAAAAACACTTTGATAAATACTTCTAAATATTAGGAATTTTTACACTGAAGCACATGTAACAAAAGATGAGAGATGAGATGTGAATGTTAGATGAGGGTTTATCTGCCTTACGTCTGGTTTTGTGGTCGATGTACTCCAGAATCATCCTCGCTATCTGCACCAGGGTCAGGATCAAAGCACCAAACGCCAAAGAGCCCACATGGTACCTGAAATGCAAAAAAAATGAAGCTGAAGTCTGCTTCCACAAACTGTTATGTTGTGTGTTTAGTGCGCCCTCTAGAGGAAACTGCTTCTACCAGTATTTTTTGTGGAGCACTCTTGAGTACTTTTAGGTTGAAAAGGTTCCCCTTTGTGCATTACCCTCGGTTACGTTATCACGTCACTAGAATCACAAGATGACAGTAAACCAGTAATAGCGGCCTTTGGGACTGCAGGCATTCATTTTGGGCTTTTTTGGCATGGATGGACACACCTGCTGTACGAGGATGTGACCATGTGACAGCAGCTCATCAACCCACCTAAGAGAGCGTATGAAGCTAGCAGACAAAGGAAAGTAGGGGATGTCGCCGGGTTTGTTGAAGGCCCAGTAGTAGGAGGCGAAGGCCCCTGCTAGCGTGCACTGGCCCAAGGCGATGACGAAGTTGACACACCAGAGAAAAGCCACCGCGTTGTAGATCTGCAGGTTGAAGAGGTTCCTCTGGAAGAGACCCTCCTCGTTGTATTTGATGAAGATGCAGCTGGTTGAGGGGCAGTCTGGGTAGTCTGACGTGTTGAAGTTCTGAGAGAAGAATGAATGAATGAGTGGGTGATGGAGAAAAAGAAAGTGGAATGGTGCAGTGGTTGAGAGAAGAGTCTTAGCATAAACAGTATGACGTCTCCTCGTGCGTATCAGATCATGCATTATCTTTGGTGAAAGGACATTTTATGTTTATCCCTTCCTGATGGCTAGTAATTTAGTTTTAGAGGGGAAATAATTGTATGTTAGTAAGTGATGGTAATTTGACTTCTAACAGAGCCAAATTCATTCTACTTGCCAATTCAACCAAAGATATAAATGTAAGATGTTTACAATGTAGGTCACAATTTGTATCGAGTGTTATTATGATGAATTTAGATCTACAATCATGTGTAAAAGTGTAATTTCGCATAAACAACTTTAACAAATACTAATACAAATGTGTAAACTCACAAAACACATCTGAAATACACAACCAAATTCCACAAATGAAAGAAATATCTGTGAATACGTAAACACATTCCAATACTTTATATGTACAACCTTTGGAAAGACATTTGTTTACAAGTTTACATTTTTGAATAAAAAAGGCACTTGTGGATATTAATGCTATGAAAGAAAAGTTTTGAGACAAACTTCTCCGTGTTGCCATCCTGCCGACTCACCTGAGGGTCACAGTCCACAGAGCCGTTGATACTCTTGCAGTCGTTCATAGTGGAGTTCAGAGCCACCACTCTGTAGATCGGCCCTCCTGAAGTGGCCAAATATCTTTCATTCATCAGTTAAAGAGAACAACAGACACTCCGGACTGTATAGAAGTGCAGCTTAGATACATGGTTACTTTAATCTGGTAAAAGGCACACTGTGACTGACAGCATGCATAGAAATACAAAAACAAATGCAAACATAAAAATGAAGGATACAAAGCAGTGGCGCCCCAGTAAGCGACGCACACCAGCACGAGAACGAAGGTGACCAGAGGGTAGAGCAGAGAGGACATCATGTGACTGATTGCCCTGTAGAATATTAACACACACATTTAAAGTTATGCACTCTTCACAGAAAGATTAAAGAACAACATAGACATGGGTTAATATAAGGGGTAATTAAAAGAGAGTAAAATAAGTTTATTGTACACCGTCAGGACTCACTTGCTGGACTCCTTGATGATGGCGATGGCGATGAGGATTCTGGTCCTCAGGAAGATGATGGTCAGGAGAATGATGGCCTCCACCACAGATATGATTATCACTGAGAGAGAGGAGACAAAAGCGTGACAAGAAGGAAAAACTCCTACTTAAGCGTACAAATGTGAGCTGACATGGGTGATTTGTACTGAGGAACAAGCATCACATCACCGACGGGTGAACAATAGTGTTTTGGTAACACGGGGTGTTCAGGTAACACTTAAAGACTTTGTTATGGAACGCAAAGCAGAGCAGGGGGCTAGTACACCCTCCTGAGGGTCCGATTGTGGATGTCATGCGAGCATACCATGGTGAAAACAATCAGTCTAAATTAACAATCGGGACGGAAATGTTCGGATTTCCAAAGGGAGGTTCTGTGAATAAATAATAAATCAAGAACCGAAATAATTGAACTATTCATATCTTAGACTGCACTGTAACTTTTATCTTTTAATGTTTATTTTATTAGCTTTTCTTTTTAATGACTGATTTTAAATGCCATTTTCATTTTTTGTTTTTCTTTTAATGTTTCTTTTATTATCTTTTACTGTTTTTAAATGCCTTTGTCTGAATGTCTTTCATTTTTGTAAAGCACCTAGAATTGCCTGGTGGTGAAAGGGGCTATATAAATAAACTTGCCTTGCCTTGACATAATTCAACACGGAATACAATTACAGTTGCGGAGAGCAGTTACTTTTAAATTAAGGTTATCTTTTACCAGAAGCTATTTACAATGTCATAAATCAAGTGGTGTTATAAAACCAGTGTTGGGAAAGTTCACTTTCTACATGAACTAGTTCAGTTCACAGTTCACACATTTTAAAATGAACTAGTTCAGTTCATAGTTCATAATTCAAAATTTTGAACTAAAGTTCATGGTTTCAAAAATGAACTAATTTATAGTTTATAGTTCTTTTTTCAATACGTTGTTGCGAGCTATTATTTGTCTCCTGTACGATGTTAATGGGATTTGGGTGGTAGTGGATCTGTTTTGGCTCTCTTTTTTATTCGCCACTCGCACATACCGTGAAAGGCTAGTCGTGTGCTTATTCTCAATGTGCCGTTTAAGGTTTGTTGTCGACTTCGTCGATGTACGGACTTGCTTTTTCAAACCGGGCGGACACAGTTTACAGGCAAACGTTTGATTTTTTCCATCTGAGTCAGTACTGACTTTAACGTAAAACTCTTTTAAATGCTCATACGCCGACACCGTAGACGTAGTAGGCTTGTTTGAGACAAGCAAGACCTGCGCAGACCTGCGCAGTTGCGATCAACGTCTTGCTAGTGCGTTGCATGATGGTTAGTCATTTTGTCCGACTTGCTCTGGAGGCTCGCCCACATGAGACTTTGAAATCTCGCGGGACAAAGACACCCGCAGCCTTGAGAGCGAGGCGAGGCGAGTTGGCGCACTTGCTCTCCACGAGCTGCGGAAGCGAAATGCTTGATGGGAAACGACTCGCTGGTATCTCGAGCTGAGCGCTCATTGGTGGTTTTTACCACATTTACCATATGAAACTCTCCAATTGGCTGGCAAAAGTTTGTTGTTGTTTTGTGTCAGTTTTACGTCACCACATCCATTCCCATTTTTCATCATTGTTCCACAATGTTTATCATCATGAAATTAATATCTATATATTTTATACTATACTGCTTACCGTTTTCATACTTTATATATCTTAGCATATTCATACACACTGTTCATACTGCTCACAGGCTGATATCTAGTGTATTCATACCCCACTGTTTATTCATCATTCAATTCATTCTATATGTTATTCTGTAGATTGTGTACATTACTTTCCACTTCACTGCTTGTTGCACCTGGTTAGAAGCTAAACTGCATTTCGTTGTCTCAGTACCTGTAATATGTGCAATAACAATAAAGTTTCTCTTTAAGTTAAACCAAATCATTAAAATAAAATCTATTGTAATGTAATGATTTGGTTTAACCTTATTTATTGAATACATCATTTAAAATGGCAAGATTAAATCAAATTACATCCATGTTGTACACATCATAAAGCTTAAAGTGACAGCTCAAGAATTAACACAGTAGCAGGTCTGTTCAATTCATGCTCATTAAGCTTCATGTGTGCGGATCTGAAGGGACTGATCATTTGTAGCCTGTCCACCTATCAGTTTTGCAAACATTAAGAGGGAGGAGCATTTCTAATAATACTGACGATTTCAATAGGTCTTTGCACTACGTGCTCAGGCCCTAATTATGGAACCCAGTCAGTGGTGTGGTTCATCATCATGACTGAATTAACAAACCTATATAAAGCAATGGAGATCACCTTTGTCTACAGTGGGTAAAATGGAATTTCCGCCATTGCAAACCCAGCCAGTCAAGCCGACTCCGAGTCCGAGCTGTCCGACTTAAGACGAGCTTTTTGACACCTCCCCCGGCTGCGATCGGCTACTCTCGTCTACTTTCGAGGCGAGCCGCAATGTGTCTCAAACAAGCCTAGAGTCTCACTCTGAGCGAGTGCTGCTGCAGCTGCTCTCGGCTTCGTCCATACTATTTCATTCATTCATTCAATGCTCACCGGTTCCACATTGTTTGTTGTGAGGAGTCTGATATATTTAGTATATTTATATTTTAGTGCGACAGCCAGGGGTGACAGGCGCGTACGCGTCACAGCCAGCTTGTTGTTGCCAGATTGGGTGGTTTTCCGCATTATCTTGAAGCCTGTTTACGGTGTGTTTTAACTGGGTTTTCGGCTGAAAGGCATATGAAATCTGGCACACTTTTGAACGCCGTTATAATACAGTGCTGAGAATGAACGCACTTTTGAACGCCGTTATACAGCGCTGAGAATGAACGCGTTCTCAATTACGTTCATCTAGCGGAAATACAGTACGTTCAGTTCACGTTCGCCCAAAATATGAACGCGTTCATGAACGATCGTTCATTGAACGCGTTCAGGTACATCACTGTATAAAACTGAAGTGTCTTCTGTAAACCAACAATGGTTTTATTGCATTTATTTTTGGATGTGATTTGGCCTTTATGATGTCATTAGTTCTACTATTTGCCTAAGTAAAAGCTTCGTGGTTGAAACATTGCCAAAACAGGTTATTTAAATAAGCTTTAAATAATACAAGCTTTAACGAATAAGCTTTTATTACTATTAAACAGTACAGAAAAATATTATTTTCCATGATCTCGGTAAGCAGACTTACAGAACGCCAGCCAGGTCTCTTGGACTTGCAGGTAAACGTTAAAGTTGGTGGTGAAACCGATGTTAGAAATGGTAGCAGAGGCATTCTTGTAGTTACTATATTCCCAGTAGCAGTGCCATATACCTGCAAGAGAAAAACAACAATGCAACAGTGAGAGGCTACGTAGCTTTACATATCACTTTTTACTGCTAATACCTGTTCATGCAATCAGTTAGAGTTACTAAGAAGAATATTTAAAATACTTAAATTACATATTACATTTGAACAGTGGACCAAGTTATTTATCTAGTCTTTAGCTTTTCCGTTACACACATTTGTATATACATGTTGCTTAAGAAATGTTTCTGGGTAGTGGGAGACACTGAGGTCTCCATGTGTTTACCGTATGCCCCTGCACCCAGGAGTCCTACGATGAGCACCCACACCATCACTGGAGCGGTGAATCTCAGCAGCAACAGGAACAGCATGCTGACCACCATGGCTATTACCAGACCACTGAGAGGGAATATAACATGGGTATTAAGAAAAAGAAAAAAAGGGTATCGAAAACATGAGGTTAATATAATACCAGAGTTGAACGTGTAATACAGAATTAAGACGTTTATGATGATCAAATCATACACTATTCAATTGTAAGACATATTAGATTAAAAAACTACTGAATGGATGGGTGAGTCTGCCCGGTGGCTAATAAGGTGCATATAAACGAAATGCAAAGACCTGGTCTGCAAATATAAGGATAATAACAGAAGTAATATAATAAAATAAAGATACGTCATGTCCAAGTACTATAACAAACACATATTTAATGCTAATTATTGATGCATCCAGGAGTTCAGCTCAGGATAATCTCAAGGGAAGTATATCTGTATTAGTGCCAATAATTGGCAGTGTATGTGTGGTGTAGTTCTGCAGGGTAACTCACACGAGGATCCACGGCCATGACGACGCAAAATCCTCAAAGATGCGGATGCCAATGTCTCTGGCATTGAAGCCATTCACAATGTCCCTAATGACAAAAAGCAAGGACAAGATGCATCAGTAAAAGTGAGAAGTAAAAAAGGCCTAGTGAAATAAAAACAATGAAGATAGAAGGGTAGAGTCAACAATTTTGTTAATAAACAAACAATGAATACAGCTTGTTGGAAGCTACAAAAATAAATGAAGTGGTAAAGACTAAAAAGATAAACATAACCCCAAAGAATCAGAATAGAGAAAGAGAGAATGGAGAAATGAATCTGCTGTAAGAGAGATGCACTTTCTACTAACCCCGCAAGTCACAAGAGAGCGTTTCACACAACATCTAAGGCCACAACAGCAACTACAAACTAGCTGCTACACTAAGAGCCGACACAAACACTCATGAAGACCTACCGTGTGCTGGTGATCAGGAGGAGAGAGAAACAGGGTTAACATGTGTATCTGGTGTGTCCTTATATGTGATTTACAGTTTTTTGGCTCGATTATTGAACTAGAATTACAACCGTAATTTTAAAAACCGTAAATTCAAATCTCTGAACAATGCTCTTGTTATTCTCACCAGATTTTAATTTGCCATTGATTCAAGTATACTATACACATAAGCATAGCGTTTTTCTGTGTACTACATCATTTATTGACCTTTCCTAGTAAACTTTGACCTACAGTTGAAAAAAAACATCTAAATATTCTGAAGAGTAAGGCTCACATATAAAACAAACTTTAATTTCATTTGCAAACAATAACTAGGTTGTTTGGGAACAAATGAAATGCCTTGAGCAAGTTACCACCTTTTGCAGAAATGTATGTTATTGCCCATGAAACAGTTGTGATGATTACATCCAACACTTTGGAAATGTTAGGGTTGGTTCAAAGAAATGAGTCAAAGCAATTGAAAAACAAAGGATGAGTTTGTCATTGAACACACGATGAGGTGAGGAAACTCTGTATCTTACCCCGTGCCGTTCATCATTTGGTTCACTGTGTCATTGACCGAGGAGGGTAAACCTGGAATTCCAGAGAAGTACGAAGGGACCCTGCCCAGTGCTGTGATATCGGGCAAACATCTCCCCAGCACTATCAGAACAGAACATAATCAAATCAGCTTGAAATTGAAGACTATAATTTCCTTGATATCTAAGGCACTTTCCATCACAATAATAATAATAATAATAATAATAATAATAATAGATTTAATTTGTGAGCGCTTTTACAGGTGCTCAAAGACGCTTTACAGATATAGTGAAGAGAAAAGAAAAGGAAGGAACAACAAATAAATATATAGTTAAAGTTAAAGTCAAATAATACAAAAACAATCACACATTAAAAGCCAGATTGAAGAGGTGAGATTTTGTAAGTGTTTTGAAGGTGGTGAGGTCAGTGCAGTCTCTGATGGGTTGTGGGAGTGAGTTCCAGAGGGAGGGGGCAGCGTCGGAGAAGGCTCTGTCCCCCCAGGTCCGGTGATTGGTGCGGGTGGGGATGGATAGGAGGTTGGCTTCTGATGAGCGGAGGCAGCGGGAAGGGGTGTGGTGGTGCAGCAGGTCTGTGAGGTAGGGGGGGGCCTGATTGTTGAGGGCTTTGTGAGTAATGAGGAGGACTTTGAAGTTGATTCTTTGACGGACGGGGAGCCAGTGGAGGTTCTGGAGGACGGGAGTGATGTGGTCTCGGGAGCGGGTGTGGGTGAGGAGGCGGGCAGCAGAGTTCTGGATATGTTGGAGTTTATTGAGGAGGTTGGATGGTATGCCGTAGACTAAGAGGATGCTATTGCAGTAGTCGAGTCGTGATGTGATGAATGCATGAATCAGGGTTTCAGCAGCAGAGGAGGAGAGTGATGGGCGGAGACGGGCAATGTTTTTGAGGTGGAAAAAGCCGGTCCTGGTGATGTGATTGATGTGGTGGTTGAATTTGAGCTGACTGTCGAAGATGACTCCGAGGTTGCGGATGTGAGGGGGGGGGGAGATAGAGTGTGGCTGTCAATGGTGAAGTTGAAATTCTGGATGTCTTTGATATGGGATGGGGGGCCGATGATGATGTTGATGTCTGATGTCTGATGACAAGCCATCATGCATCGAATACACAACAGTGACAATAAGTTAATGTACATTCTAAATAAGCCGTCGTATGAAACTCATACCCACCCTGCTATAGTGCTAATGTATCATCAGACCAATATTAATATGGATGTAATGTAGTCTATAGGAGCATTAAACTCACCAGAGGTCGTGGGCATGTAGAAGAAAGGACACAGCTCCTTGTCCACGATGTTTTGAACACTCTGAGAAGAACATTATCACATAGTTTAACAATTACACGTGAATCAATCAAAGTGTACGATTTTGCAAATTATAAAGCATAATACAAAATGTTAAATGTACTAAAAATGATCAAAACAAATCATTCATCTGGGATTTTTTTAAAGGAACACACAACGTTTTCTAAGAATGGGACTTACCAACTTAGTTGTTGCCAGGTCTATGGATGGCACACAGAGAGTTTGATTGAAAACGTCTGCTGGCTTTACATTAGGGGAATATGACTTAAACCTCACAGCCCAAAACAGAGAGGGACAGCTCTCCACGCACACCTATAGGTAGAGAAAAAAGATGATTATTTCTGGGACACTGGGATAGTACAGTTAACCGACCAGTATCATCAGAAACAACAAAAGCAGCCTTCTTTACCTGCATGGTTGGACACTGAAAACCGTTAAGGGCATTTGCCATAACATTAACAGATGTGGCACACTTGATGAAGTCGAAGTAGAACAGGTTGGGTCGGCCTCTGAGAGAGAAAGATTTGAAATACTTAAAATGCACATTCTTTATATCTATGTTAAAGTTTTTCGAAAAGACGAGAGGTTGAATTACTCATTCTCTCCAATGCCGCAGAACCATCCAGTTGAGTTTCTTGGATAAAGAACATGTCTTGGGTCACCGAAAAGCCAAGCTTATAGGAGAAAAACACAAAAAAGGTAAGATATTGACAGTAAGTCACGCTCCATGCTTTGGCACTGAGGAAACGGTACTTCTGCAAGAGGGCAGTGTTATCATATTCAACCCCATTCTTTACCAGCATTTTAACAACAAATTGTAACAGTCTAATATAAAGATTGGGTCACAGAACACAAATGTTGTTGTCAAAATTAGTATGTCATCAAGCAAGATTTAAAAAAATAAATAATACATTTGCATGCACCAAAGTGGCTTTACTGCCTTTTTACACCCCATAGTTTAGTGTGATACCAGCCATAAAAGAATATGTTCAGTCCAACCACAAGAGGGCACAAAGGTCATATAAGTGCATCGTTTCTTCATCTGAGCTAGACACTATGTTGAGTATTTTATTAGGGATTAATCCAACCCTTAAGTTTTAACAATAGCCAGTAGATTCCTCCACTACAACACATCGACAATAGCTAACCAATGCTTTTGACCTGCCTCTATGGATCTGATTATTTGGGACGCACACAGTTGCTGACACATATTTGGCTTATCTGGCCTCTTTGTTGACTCTAGATAAGAGGGAGTTATAAGTTCTGGAATGAGTTTGATGACAGAGCAATAAAGAGCCGCTGACTGGATGTTGACGTGGAAATCCGCATTTCTTACGTGATGATATTTCTCAACATATAAAACGTACATCTTTTTTTTAAGATGCATCGAGGAATTGTGATGAAGAAATAGAATAGATTAATTCAAAGGGAAATCACAGGACACACACAACCTTAGTTAAAATAATATTTAAAAATATATATTATTGTGTCACCCCAATAACTCTATTGAGTAAATGCAGATGTACTACCAAGGTAGAGAAACAAATAGAGACACACATATTTGTATTGTCTGTATTTTGAAAGAAAAATTATAAAGGAACTGACACTTCCTTTGCTACCTTTCCCCATAAAACCACAAACTATTGACATCACACTTTTAGTGTTTCGAACAAAAAGGGAAGTGTGAGAGAGGGAGTATAGAGAAACAAACTTTCAAATAAAAATACATAAATAATACTTCAAGGATTTCATTGAAATACGTCTCAACATGTTAACAAAAACATCTATGTAAAAATGTACATTTAAGTTCATTTTGGTATTCCTGGTTATTGATGAAACTTGAAAAGACTATGCAATCTGTGTTTGCTATTTTTTCCAATTGAGTGGAACAAAGAAGGACGCAGAGAGGAGATGGTGATATGTGGGGCATGTGTTGGTGCTGTCAGGTTACTCTCACCTAAAATCCCAACTGCTATGTAGCCCAGGAGGACCGCCATAAACAGGATACAGCAGATGATATCAGTGCACCCTCTGATGGAGGAAAGGGAGAGGTTATTGTAAACAAGCTGAGCTTTGCATCAAAGTTTGCCTTGAGGGTGACAGATGTGATTCAGTCAACAGGAACGTTGGAAAAACACACTCTGCTGGGTTTAGGATATGCAGTTTAGAAAAACCAGAGACAGTGTTACCTTTTCTTCATGGGTCCATTGAACATTGGGTCAAACTGAGCCGGTTCTCCTGGGAAAGGAAAACAAGACAAGTTAGCTTTGAATGAACAGTAAATTAATCACTGACCGGTACAGCCTTATCATGAAACATTAGTCAGAGACTTCTGTGTTTGTTTACAGGGAGATTCTCAAGGACACATTAGTTTATCACACACTTCTGTAATGGCACTTAACCTGACATTTCCCCCTCAAGGAAATGCATTTAATCTGTTTGCATGAAATACATGATGTCATTGTCGTGTCCTGGAACAGGAAGAAAGGTTGCCAGCAAGACAAACACTGGAAACCACTGGGTGTTGTATCATACTTAACATAATAATGATTTTCATAAGCACAAAAGAGTTTGTTCACATTAGTTCCTAGGGAAAAGGATCAAAGCATCGATACTAGCTGCTCGTGCTTATTTGAATATCATTTGAATCAAAACATGGCTTTGGAAGGAGTGTCACAGACGCTAAGTTATTTTATTGGGGACATTAAAAACCTGTTTGAGGTGAGGCAAACCGAAGAAATTCCTCTAACTATTATAATTTGTTATTATAATGTTTAGTTCTATTTATTGTCCATCTTACATTATGCTATAATTGTGTCATTCCATCCCCGTTTTTAATTGACATTTTATACTTATTTTTCACTTATTTGAAGCCCTTTGTGTTGCATTTCTATAATATGTATTCAAAATTGAGATGCAAATAACGTTTTGCATTATTTCTGTTTATATAAGACATGAATTTGACCGACTACACGATGCATCTGCGCTCATTACTGTTTCCAGAATCTTAGTTTGTTGAATGTGACAGAAATGGCCCCGGCAGTGATACACACATTTCTCAACAGAGGAACAGGTTCCTCTGCCTTTTCCCATGACTCCAGTGTCAGATTTCAGCTCTGCTAGGATACTGCTGTGAGTAAATGACAACGTGGAAACAACTCTCTGTGGCTGTGTGTGAGACATATTAAATAACTTCTCAGTTTTTATGCCCTCGTTAAAAGCTGGTGAAAAGCTTTAAACCAATGGACCTTGAACCCTAGACAGGATGCTGCAGGATGACGGCTGTGAGGGTCATCACCTGACCTTGACTGAAGAAGGAACTGATCTCTAAGATTAATAAGTTATTTCGCGCAAGAAATTAAGATCAAAATAGTCTGTTGCCCTTCTTTAACTAATCAAAATAAAGACTGTAAAGAATATGTGGTTTATTGTACAAAGTACAAACCTCACCCTTCTTTATAATTTACTGTGAAAAGAGATGACAACAAGGTTTATTGGTAACCTGCAGTAAACACTTGACTATCCCAGGGTAAAAGAAAGAAAGTAAAAATAGTCATGTGAAGTAATGTGAAGTAAGAGGGTAGGGGGTGTATTCATTCAAGTGTGATTGATTTGATTGTCAAAACTGTTATGTGATTCCTGAGTACCTTTATGGTTTACATGTCAGAGCCATGACAGCAACAGAAAGGATTTCTCATAAACATTCAAAGAGAAATTGGAGATAAATGTTTCGCAACAAACAATTATTTTCATTCTCAATACAAATATGTATCAAACTTTTAGCCAATGAAATGTCAGGAAAAAGGGACAAATGCCCATTATAACTCATTATAAACCCAATCTTATTTGGTTGACCTAAACACAACAGAGCAAAAGCACGTTTGCGAAGCTGGAAACAGCAAGAGTATGTTGCTTTTGCGTGTGAAATGACACTTCATTGTTAAAGATTCAAAAATGTAGGTCCTGGTTTCAAAATGAGATGTCCACCTTTCAAAGTGTTTTAAATAAACTCTACATCACACAGCTGCAATACAGAAGTTTCTTTAATTCTCACTCATAACACTTTCTATATAAGAAATGTTTTGATTCCGTGTGATGAACATTATACCATTTTCAAAAACAGGCGAACAACTTTTCAAAATGAATCAGAAATATTCACTAGTGTCAACAACAGTCTTTTTGGTCAATGATTTGCAGCAACAAACCCCCCGCAACTGCCGCAAGTCACCTATTTCCTTAAAACTGAGTGTGTTCACACTTAGCAGACACACTGGTTGCATTTAACCCACAACACATACATATTGTACAACATTCAGCCTAACTTGGTAACATTTTAACTTCCTCATGAAGGCCACACAACAATAGAGAATTAGCAGGAAGCAGATTACAAATGGTGATGAGTTTAGGAAGAAGGATCATTTACACATAAAGTCTATTGCATGTTAACGGAGGTTCACTTGTCACCCTGATAAGTAAACTGTCGGCTACGACACATCTTCTGTCCTCATCTTATTCTGGTGTTTTCTCTGAGGAGTCATGAGATACGGATGGATATTTACCTCCTGGGAGGGTTTGTTTACCGTAGCATTGAAAGCCTCCCAGACTGTCAATAGACTTGATCAATACGGAAGTTTTTCCTTGTACGATGTGAGGGTCTAATTAGGACAGAGGGTGTCGTGTTGTCATACTGATATTCTGTACAAACTGTGAAGTCCACTAAGACAAATGTAACATTTGTGATATTGGGCTATATAAATAAACATTGATTGATTGATTGATTGATTATATACTCCAAATACAAGCGCAAACAAGGATATGGAGAAACAGAGAGTTGATACAACATTATCTTCTGTTTATTTTTTGAAAGTGTAGTTCTCCTTCATCCTCTCTTTATCACAACACCTGTCATTCAAAGACTCTGCTTTGACCAATCAATATTGAGGTTAAAATATTGAATCAACAGAAAATCTATCTGCAACTATTGTGATATAAAAAGCACTAAAGTAAGTGTGGAAAGGAGTGAGGACCCCCTACTTGTTTCATTTGATTGTAGGATAGATATCTTTGGCTTTTGGTCTGTTGATTATTTATTATTTTTTTATAATAACACCGTGTGATGGGCATTTTCCTCTTTGTTCTTATATTTTATAGACCAATCAATAATAGAGAAAGTAATGGGATGATAAATCCATTAATACTGAAATATTAAACTGAAAGCTGATGACAGAAAATGTATCAGAAACTTCTCTTATAATCAATTATTAAAATAAGTCATTATTTAAAGCTAAATCAACAACAATTCTCACGTTCAAGCTTCACCATAACATTTGTTTTTGAAGAAGTTCAAGTATAAAATATGAAGTATTTTAAATGTGAAAAAGAAGAATGAAAATCTAATTATTATTATTTTTTAAATACATGTTTATGAAATTCATTTATAGCCAATTCGGAGCATTGCTTTATATTATGTTTTGTCAGCTGTAAATATATTGTGACATAATGTAAAACGTTTTTTGTAAAAGATTAAACCATTTTAATAAGGATCCTACAGTGTGCAATCTGACTCACAAACATCAGTGAACAAGCCAATGTATGGCCTTAAGGAAAGAGTTTGTCTATTTAGCAATACCTTTCTTACTTACCGAAACTACAAGAAACACTTCAGATTTAAATGTAATAAAACAGCTATCCATGTCAAAAATAACAACTTAATCTTGAAAATAATTTGGTAAATCCAATTATTACATCCTTTAAACAAAAGAAAAATATAAGCAGAAATCATTATGAAAAGTAATAACCAAAAGTAGTTGGGTAAGTACTTGGATAAATAAGATGTTATGGTTATGGTTCAGTCTGTGGTAACGGGTGATTTCAACTCACCATACTCCGAGTCCGGATTTGTCTCCTGTTTTTTACCCATTCTCCACCTTAACCTCCACCTCTTTCTTCGTTAACTTTTAAAACACAACTACCTTTGCTTAAAGTTATTGTAAAACCTTCTAAAACAGCTAAAATCACTTTTGAAAGGAGCTGCACCGAGTCTGAGCCGACTCAGTTACTACGTGAGGAAATCTTTTTCTTCCTAGTAACCAGGCAGTGACGGCGCGAGCGCACCTGCAGAGGGATGCGCACCTGAGCGTGCTACCACAGATCGTTTATCGAAATGAGGGCTCACTCTGCTCCTGTTATATAAACCTAAACGTTTACTGCATTAAGATTAAGTGCATTTAATCAAAACCTATTTCGCCCCCCTGGCCTTCACCTACAAAATGGCACCAACTAGGAACATACTCAAAAGGACCACAAAGAAACATGAATGACTGGAAAGACACCAAAACAACTTTGAAAAACAGCAGCAAAGACCACAAAGAGATGTGTTACACCTGAAAAGAGACACAAAAAGAATACAACTGTACCTGTTTGTCATGTTTCAATGTAGATGTGGCGAGGCGCTTTGCATATCTGTTTCCAGGGGCCTATTGTCTCATAATCGTTATACCATAGTCTAAGATTTAAATATCTAACAGTACAACTTTGAATTAAATTAAAAAGTTTTTAAAATGCACAATATATTATTATGGGTGAATCTACCCAACAGCAGTGGTTGGAGAAATACTGAGCTCTTTCACTTAAGTATTATTTTAGTACATTTAGTACCCTGTCTTGTATTCTTGTTCTGCATCCTTCTTTTTGCCTTACACCCGAATAATCATTACTCCGTATCTCTTTGTTCTGTACTGCACTGTATATGGATGGATGACAACAGAGCATTTCTTATCCATTAGCAGTCTCCAATTTAAAGAGACTCGTAGAACTGCTAGCAGAGTGAGACATCTTCCTTTCTCTGACTGGGCCCTGTGGAGCTTTGCATAGTGGCTTGTAGCTAGCTGCCCCCTGCTGATAAGACAATAACACCAACAGGAAATGCTTTTTTTGGGCCACATCTCCCTATAAAATCCTAATATATAATGACATATATAAACAATAATGACAATATATAAACATAATGACATAAAGATAAAAGGTATAGAAATTACAGGATACTATAGGATTACATGGAATATTGTAAACCAGTGAGAAACATATTTAAAAAGAAAATGACACATTCAATACAAGAGCCCAAAGATCAACCAATGAGCTAATTTATTAAACTAAACGTGATAAAGAAAACAATGCGTATAAAAATAAAGAAAATAAAGCTACGACAATCATCCAAAGTCAACATCCCTCAGGTCCTTGAGTCCAGTATGGGCTAAAGGGTTGGCCCATGACTGAACTGTGTTGAAAATGCAAAGTGTTAAGAAGTGTTTTGTTGGCACAACAGAAGATGCACAGTTTGGGACTCGTAATGCACAAATCGTCATGAGCTAATGATATAGACATTAATATACAGTAGATATACTGTATGCACAGAATCACAAATGTATGTGTTTTATACCCACACAGTTTAAACATAATATAAAAAGGCCCATGTTCTCTACCATATACATGATCAACTCTAAGATGGCAAGTTTGGGAGGAAAATAAGGACATTTCAAGTAGAAAAACAGCACCATGCATCAAAAAAATGATATAACCCACTAGGTGTATTTTCATTGCAAATGTTCACATGTGAAGTGGGTGAGGTTAATCCAAAGGCCCCATGGGTAAGTGTTTTAAGAGTTTCCCAGCATGCTCATCCCACAGTCAGCTCCTGAATCTGGGCAAGCATCCAGTCGAGCCAGTCTGTTCTGCTCGATGGCGATGGCCTCGGCCGAGTGCTTGCATTTCTCTGATCCACACTGACAGGTGAAGTACTTGCTCTTAATGTCCCAAAATCGGTCTCCATAGTCGAATCTGATGAAACAGGGAAGAAAATATATATTTGTAAAGCTGTTCATCGAGGTTACAGCCAGATGGAGTTTCAAACAGATGAGTTGTTAACAAATAAGGGTCCTTCATTTGTATACAATACATAATGTAAGGGAGAAATGTAAGGGAAAGGATAAACAGGAGAGGGTAGAGAAGGTAACTAAGGAGGAAGATTAACGAATAAATCATTGGTCCCCGACTGCTCTACTGAGTTATTTTCATATTCTTAGATTTGTATAGTATACATGCATTTCATTTATCCGTTTTTCTTTTTTTAAGTTAATGATTTTGAAAAATAATTGACATTAAAATGATTTTATAAATGATTTTCATAATCAATTAATATAAAGATTTGTTCCTCCCATTTAAAAATGTCAGATGTAAGATTTCCAGTTAACTATTTCATAAAACAAAGAAAAGCACAATATTTACATAATTTAGAGAGGCTGAAACAAAACATTAATAAAATATAAAAACAAGGAGGGAAATAAAGAAATAAGCTCTGAGCAGGTGATCATAAACGTCTCAGCTTCTCACCCCAGCTCCTGTCCACTGAGGATGTCTCTGGAGCTGAAGAAGGCGATGCGGGGAAACCTCAGGTCCTGGTGCAGCATGAACACACGCACCGGGATGAGGTTCGGGTCACACAGGTGGTTGATGAAGCGGCTGATGTTGCCATAGTACCGGGCATCAATGCAATACACCTCACCATCCTTTAGCAAAAACAAAGAAAACATGCATCGTGTTAGAATTCAATCCCTACTCAGTGCTCCAGTTTAATAAATGAAAATGTTACACGATTTAAATATGCTTTTGTATAGGATGAACTCCATCTAAATACGGAGACAGGCCACCAATGAATACAGCTGATGTTTTTTGCAGTATTTTACAAATAAATAGTGTCCGAAGCAGAATTTTAATAAAATGTATGCAAACATCTTTTGCCAATTTTAGATAAACTAATTTGATTGATTCTCTACATTAAGGAGGTGATTTATTTAAAAAAGTTGAAGTTATAAGTTCATCTAGTGTAATGTTAGCTGAAAGACTGCAGTAAGCTGAGGTTTTTACCCAGCTCAGCAGCGGATGTACTGTTTTTTTCTCCATGAGTTAAGTTCTGGCTAATTATTCACTTTAATAGTTATGTATTATTGGTTATACAGGAAATATAGCAAATGTTCCTTGTCATGTTTTCCCCTCCTGTCATCTCTGTTTTGATGAAAAACAAAAGCATTTTCTCTTGAAAGGTTCACCTTGTTGTCCAGGTCAAACAGGTAGGAGTCGTCTTCTCTAACATCGGCCTCTGCGTCGGAGATGAGCTCCCCTACATATCTGAGTGGAGGGAGGTAGAAAAGCTTATTTTCCAACCTGTAGCTTTACACATATTGTAAAGCAACCTGTTGTGTGTAAAACAATCCTCTCTTACTCGCAGATGAAGCTTCCCTGGGGAATATCCTGCAGAGCTCGAACTCCCCAGCCCATTTTCTCAGTCCTGTAGAGCTGAAGACGAACTCTGAGGGGAAACAGGACGAGGGTTCAGACTCAGAGTGAGCACTGCGGTTATTTGTCATGCAGGGGCCAATGAATACATGTTTTGCAACAATGTGTTGCAGCCATATCCAGCTCTTTCCTTCCAGCCAGTCACTTCACAATGTCATTTTTTTGTTGGAAGGTCGTCAGTGACATTTGTTGATTGGTTGATAAACATTACGTTGGACGAGTTTAATTCTTACTTGATGCCTGCCTGTACCACTCTGTTCTTGCATGTTCGGTAACAGGAACACGCCATGTTGCATTCAAATATTAGTGGAGGCTCAATTTTGTTGAATTCCTGGAGTAGTCGCTGGTCCTAAAAAAAAAGAAATAGTGTAATAAATTGAGATTAGTATCACTCCTTTAGTTTCCTCTGTAAATAATGAATCCTTTTCATTGATGCATGGATCTCACTGACTGAACCAAAGCTCATTTATTCTCATAATTGCAGAATGTACCACATTTTCAGGTCAAGGCTTTGAAAAAGTTTTTTTTACCATAATACATAATTAATTTGGCCTTAAAACAAAATGTATTTTTACCTTGTCGTACCAGCAGCGGATACTCAGTTGTCCACAGAGGCAGTTACTAGACGAGCAGTCATCAGTGCAGCTACAGTGCTAAAGACAAGACCAAACATGTATGAGTTGCATTTTCATTGCAAATTACAATATTGTTTGTTAGTAAAAAAGAAAGAAAATTATGAATTTTTAATGAGAGCGTGGTATAATATTTTACCTGCAGGTGTGTAATATTGCGGTCTATGTTCATTGCCGAAGTTTCACAGTTTTCTGAAACGTATTTGTAGTCTGACGGACAGCCCTCGTCGTCCACTGCGTTCACGCAGGGAATCGGGACGTTCTCATAGCCCTGTGCAACGTCACTGAAAAATAAACATGGAGTCAAATCATAAAGAATAACAGGAAACAATCTTGTAATAAAGAAACAGTTTCTTTTTTAAAGACATGGCTCCACAAAATAACACCAACCTGCAGATGATTTTCTCGGTCCGAAGCATACGATTGGTTATTCCCCTTCTTAGCTTCCTGTTGATCTGGAGGGCGACCCACACCGGCGTGTCGGACCGAGCGAGGCTGAGAGGCGTGTCTCCTTCCCTATTCACGACGTCAATGTCTGCACCTCTGGACAAGAACAACCTGCAGAAGAAACAGTTGGAAAATTGATGGGTGCTTTTGGCTCCAGAAAATGCAGAGAATTCATATGACTTCCATAAATAGGCTTAAGTTTATGATGACATCGACTCACGTAACACATTCCAGGAAGCCCTCTCTGGCGGCGATGTGAAGCGGCGTATCTCCGTGCAAGTTAACTGAGGCGAGGGAGCAGCCAGAGTTCATGACCAACTCTGCTATATCCACATTCCCTGCATACGCTGCCCAGTGGAGGCACACGTTCAGCTCCTGTTGGGAGGGAAGAGACTGATTCAAGTAATAACCTTTAACATTTTCATGGAACTTACATATAAAAGAAAACATAACATATCGGGTATGTCATTCTTCTGCAGATGCTCCTGTTCAGAGCCCAGGGAGATTCCTACTAAGGCTTGTCTTTTTTCACTGGTCAGTGAAGAGGAGTCAGAACAGCAGGCAGAACAATCATTACATTGTCATTACAAAGTCAATTACATTGTTATTTTTATAAAAAAATTGAATAGTAGCAAGCCGCAACGGCAACATGTTCTTGAGCATAAAGTCATAGAAGATATCAGACAGATAGACAAATACACGACATGCACAAACGTGATCTATCCCCCCCAAAAAAAAAAACACACACTTGCTGATTTGCAAATATAAAAACAGGCATACTCAAAGAAGCAGCTACAAAGTAAGCAAAAAGGCATTTTACATGTAACACCATCTCCAAACCTCAATGAACTTGAAGAAACTTACTTTATCACTAATGGTGACATCAGCGCCTCTGTTCAGCAGCACTTTAATCACATCTACGTGTTTGTGCTCTGCAGACCAGATGATGGGCGTCCAGCCCCCGGTGTCCTGAGATCAAAACGCCAGGAAGAATCGGAATCAACCGAACCAGTAAAACAGATATGATGGTCAAACTGACATTAGTTATAGACAAGAAGTGATCTGTTGGGCCTTTAATACATGTGGGTGCTTCCTTTACCTGTGCGTTAACATCAGCCTGCCCTGTTTCCAGCAGCATGCTGACAATCTCCAGGTTTCCCAGTTTGGCTGCATGGTGGAGGCCAGTGTATCCATCCTCCTCCTGAAGACATCAACAAACACTGAACTCCATATCAACCAAACCCCTGAAACTTCACATTTATCTTTTCCATTGTAGGCACTAACAGACACTCACAACATGATAGACGCAGGCTCCGTTCTGGACCAGATAGTGAGCCACCTCAATGTGGTTGTTGACGATCGCCTCAAGCAGAGGGGTCCTACGGTCCTTGTCCTGGGCATCCACTTGAGCTCCGGCCTGTTAGTACACATTCAAATATAACTATTCATCTTTGGTAAAGGACCAGGAAGGATTCATTAAATACACAGAATAATGAGCTCTGTGTTTTGAGATATGCTTTCAATAATACAAGCAGTATACACGCCTGAGCGATAGAGCAAGCATAGCCAAACATTCCTGTAATACAATGTGTATCTAAAGTAATAATATCTGACTGTTTCATCTGTTATATATGAATAGGCATTTTTCTTTTTCTCACCGATGCAGGTTTTCTCATATTAACTCTGGACATCAGCTGCAGTTGTAATTAGCCATTTGTACACACTTTCTCAAAATAGAAACGTTTCCTTCACAACAGATTACAGGAAAGTATCTTCATGGAGTGTAAAGCATGTGTCCTAATCACCCAAAAAAAACAACGGCAGATGCAAACAAAGTGTTCACCTGTAGGAGAAGGTAGCAGACTTCCAGCAGGCCTCTCTGAGCTGCAGCATGGAGAGCAGAGCGCCTGTTCTGGGATTCAGGCTGGTATGTTGGATCTATGCCCTCCACTGTGAAACACACACAATGCACACAGTTTTAATACACAAATATTGTACAAATATATCATGATTTCAACGTTTTCAAGCCCACTCACTCAGCATGAGCAGGACTCTCTGCACTTCCCCCAGCTTGGCGGACGGGTAGAGCTGGCGGGGGTGGAACCTCAGTTTCTTCCTTCTGGCAGATCATAAAAACAACAACCACCAACTTAATTTCAACTGGTCTGATGTGCAGTTGTCCACAGAATGCTCCTTTGAAAGAGTCAAAGCAAACCTGAACATGATTAAGAAGATACGTTACATCCTTGTACAAGTGAAAACAGTCAAATCTAAACTCCAACCTCTCGGTGTCCTGTGTGAGGATGGCCTTCTGCAGCGCCGCCCTGCTGGGCCCAGGTGGAAGTGCACTGGGGCTGATGGGTTTCCCATTTGGCATACAGAGGGAGGGTCCCACGCTGTCCACCCCCTCCTCTGCTGGGGGGAGGGTGGCCTCAGTGGCTGCAGAGGCTACAGGCTGCGGAGGCTGCTGCTCTACTGCCAGTGTCACCAAACCATGGCTATGTATGCGTGCACTGAAAGAGGCGAATAAGGAGCGCAAAAGGAAAGAAAATGTAATTTTTACAGTTTAATGGAACCGATCAATTTCTCCCAGGTCATCCAAATTTACCTGACAGGTCTCTCTGGCATCTTCCCATCCTTCATCCCTCCTGTTGAGGCTGTGAGTGAGGGGGCGGTGGGGGCGGAGGGCGGCAGTGACGGGGTGGTGGTGGAGGAAGCAGACATGGTGACGACGGTGGTTGCCGAGGATGTGGCCGAGCTGAAGGATGGGATGGTGACCTCCTGGGCCTCAGAGGCATCTTCCCCGCAGTGAGGACAGAAAAGCATGCCGCCGCCACCGCCGCCGTTTGATCTGCTGCGCCCACCGCCCAGCACCGTCACACAACCACGGTGGAAACGGTGAGCGATGCGCTGGTCTGGGCAGCACTCTAGAAACGTGCCCTGAAAGAGAAAAAAGGTAGGAATCAAGAAGGGGAAAACCTTCATTTTAAGCCATAAGATAGTGCTTGTAAATCCCTACAGTAGATGGGTTAAACTCTTTACCGCGAGGCAGAAGTATCCACACCCAGGGCAGCAGTGGTGTTTGACCATGTGTGAGCGGTGGATCTCACAAAGCATCATGAGGGGCACCCGACTGGACGGACGCATGGTCTCCCCTTTCATAGTCCGACTGGTACAAGCCCTCAGCTGAAAGATACAGTTTGAGATGTGAGCTTCATAAACTACAACAGACCAGCAGAGACGTCATGCTGCTCTCGAAATCTAAACAACACAAACCTCTCCATTGATGCTCTCAGTAGCCATACACTGTCTGCTGATGCGGTGGCTGCTGCTGTCCGCCCGGGGAGCCTCCATCCTGCAGCTGCAGAGAGGAAGCTCCTCCAGCCGCTCCGTGTCTCCTGCATCACTTCCTTCTGCAAAGGGAACAGAAAGATTTAAACGTTTATGGTGTTTGTCACCAAGAGAGTATGGTCACCAAAAGGTTGGGAGATTGATTATATTTCAGTCTGTCCATTGTCTATTTTTAGCAGTCATTTGAGAATGTTGGGGTAAGCTAGCATTGACAACTCAGCCATTTCAAGTTTGTTTTTGACTTTTTTCCGATTTACAAAAGGGAAACGTATGTATCATTAACTCACCGTGATGAGGAGAAAGAGTCAGACTGTCGGCAGCGGAGATGTTCAGAGCACCCAGAGGAACCTCCGTGTACTCAGTGGCCCTTCCTGCTGTAAACCGGATAACAAAGTATAAACATTGGTCATGAGAGAGACATGTACAGATCTTTTTAACTGCACTCCGAGACATATTCAGCGCATTGGAGATCTTTCTGTATCCTTCCCCTGACTGGTACATGTTAATAAGTGGGAAATTGGCAAAGCAATGGCTATAGTTTCCAGACAGAGGAGGAATCAAAGCTTAAAATCACTTTTTTCTCTTTGATCATACGCATGTGATCCTCATTCAGCTTATGGTCTCACCTTAACTGACTGCACCAGTGAGCATGTAGTTGGATCAGAGTAAAGGGGGCTGAAAGCTTGCTTTATACATGATATGTATATTTAACCCACTGAGTAAAGTCACTCACCTCCTACTGTCTCAACCACGTCAGCCGAGATTCTCTCTTTTTCCTGGTCTGATTGCTGCCACGAAGACTCCTCGTTCTCATTTCTACTCTTGACAGTTCTCTTTGTTTCAGACTCTGAACCCTGCAAGGGGAGATATATTGTCTGTGAAGGGTGGCGAGACATAAACTGGTGATTTTAAAACACCAAACAGAAGGGGGCATGGAGATGCAGGATTGAGGTGTCCTTTTTTAACACAAGCAACATGACAGCGCACATTTTGATGATCATGTAGCCTATATGTTTGCATCTCTACGGTTTGCATGGACACACATATTTCTGCCACTGTTTTCCCACTGTTGATATAGTTAAAAAATGAAAACCTTTTTATAATTATATATATATAAATCTTCATATTATAATTTATATAATATCTATTACTAGATAAGAATGTAATTATCAAGCTAGTGAAACAAGTAAAAGCACTCACATGATCTGACATGTTCACAGACCCTTCTATGTCTTTACTTTGTCTTGCTTCCGCCCCACCATCTTCAAACTATTGATGAAATTTGACAATAGTCAAATAAACAATTATTCCTTCAGTTGGTTAAAAAAACAAACATGCATCACATGCATATGCTAATATTTGCATCAATAACAACTGTATGTGAACCATAAGTAGATCAAAGCGTCAAACCTTTTCTGAATCTTGCATGGACGGACTGGAAATAGGAATTTTCTCGGCAACTTCCTGCTTTAATTTCCCAACACTGCTGTTGCTCTTCTCTGGTGCAGTTTTGGTAACGGTCTCCACTTTTTTATGAAATAACGTTTCTGCCTGAGTTTTGAAAGGAAAAAAAACATTACATTCAATCAAATTGCATGTAATCTTATGAATAAAAGTGAGTTATGTGTGGGCAAAGACAGGATCTTACCACAGTTTGAGCATTTTCTGGAATGTTTTCTGATTGCTCAGGCATGTCTTCAGATAAATGACCAAGTTTTCTCCTTTTTGCAACTATTGAAAAATTAAAACCACAACAGAGTGAGTGTTCACTTATACAAGGGACTCTCACTTGTTTATTCATAGAAACTTTATTATTTTCCAGAGGAAAACATTAGTTAGCGTGAGTATGCGAAAGCCACTAACCCTGTTCAATTTCAGAGGATCCTGAAGGTATCACAGGCGCTTCAGTGTGGCTCATCTGTGAAATAAAAACCGTCAGTACCGCCAATTGAGCAAATACTAGACAATGTGTGTTTTGTTGGAGGCTGAATTATAAATCACATTTTACATTTTTAAATGTTTACTCAGGTCAAGGAAAAAGGAGCCAAATCAATGTTCAAGACAGAGGTACACATTCTCGTTTACATTTGAATAGAAAAGCCCTGCTTTGTAGACTCACCTGCCCGGTTGCAGGCCTGTTCATGGTCTTTCGAGCCCGATGAATCTTGGTTGGGGGAGGGGAGACAGAAGGAGATGAGGAAGCTGTGGCAAAAGAGGAAGAAGAGGAAGAAGAGGAGGACGACGGGGAAGGAGAAGGTGCCAGGATGGATTTACTACTGCCGGCTCCAGAGACACTCATCTTAGCTCGGCCAGGGGACAACACTGAAGACGTCGAAGGAGAGGGGGACAATGATGGAATGGACTTTGCTGCGTGTCCTTGAAGAGAGAGGTAAAGACATTACTGTGAATTCATTGATAAATCTTTTTGAAGCCCTTCAATCATTTGCTTCTACTGATTGCAAAGCCTTACCTGCTGCTGCTTTGCTAGGGGAGGACGCAGGTGAGCACTTCTCTCCCTCCTCTCCAGCTTTGGAAGAGTCCTTTCCAGGTTGCAGAGATGACAACATTGATGCAATACCACCCATGGGCTCTGTCTTCTTGGGGACAGCAGCTGTGGTGGATGCTGCATTATCTGGAAAAGTAGTAAAAATACAAAAATCAGACAATAATTCAGCGTATTTGAGTACCTCAAAAGCACAGATTAAACTATTAAATTCTATCTCCCTCTATACATACCTTCCTTTACTTGACTTGGACCAGGTAAGGACTCTTCTGGTGTTTCTGAGTCATTTCCTTCAGGAGGCTCCTGGCAAAGAACCAAGAAAAAAAGAATGTAAGAAAACATCAATCTGTTATTTTAAAAATATCCATTTATTCACTGCAATACACTGTAACAGAGACACACATGAGGAGCAATTTAGATGCAAATTAGCTTTGGAGTAATGTAACGATGTACACAACTGGACCCTTTCACACACTATAAATCTAAAGTACTAATATATACAGTACAGTACAGTTCTTTGTAGTTTTACCAGGTAAAAAACAAATCTTTCAACTGTTTGATGCCTTGGCTTGTAAGTAATGCAATATTTTATCAAATGGAGAATGGATAACTTGTGTGTAATAAGGAGGATAAGTGTTGTTTGTGATCGTTATTGTGGCCATTATAATTATAATGTAAAGTCAATCTTTTCTACACCTATATTCACGTAATTATATATACAGTAGTCCTGTAGTCTTTACCTTTATTTGTCCGTCTTTGTTGTCCTTGTTCCTAGCTGTCCTTGTATGATTACAAATACTGTTACTTGACCTAAAGTGTGATTCTGATTGTCCTGCTTGCTTTATAAATCTGTCAACCAATGGCAGATGGTGTCTGTTGTTACGTCAAATGCCGCCATCAGTCAATCAACCCATTCATGCATTTCTACACATTTCAAAGCATCAGTAGTCCGTCAAATAAAACGGAAAGCAGTGAGATTCTGCACACTTACTTTATAAAATCCTCCCTCGAAATCCAAATATGTAAACATGACAATGTGTCTTGTGCGTAGACTGTGGGTCTTAACATTAGCTTTGAAAACTGAACATACATCATACAGAAGCAAGATACTATACAGAAACCGAAAAACATAACAAGACTAACGCAAAATGATGAAAATGTAAGGAATAAAGACAGAGGAACCGACGAGATAACCAACACATTAACAACATAAGAGCAATTTAACACAAAACATGTTACAGGCTAACGAAGCTAGCACTGTAGCACAGCTTTCAACAAAGAGCTCCTATACATCGACAAGGAAAGACATTTTGCATCATGACAGATTGCTACTCTGGTGGCGTGTTTTTGCTATGTATGCTAATGTGTTTACAAGTTGTGAAACAAATGTTAGTGTCGTTAGCATGCAGTTTTGAGTTGCAGAAAGGCTTCGCTACCTTCGTTGTTGTCTCAGATGCCGACATGTTTCGCGAAGCAGAGCATAAACGTAAAAGGACGTGCCGCGTCACCACTAGAGCCGCGTCACCACCGAGAGCCACGCCCCCTGGTCGCTGATTTTTCAAACAACTGATCTGAAGTCAGTGAGCGTTCTCTGATGAAGCCTACTGTAAGGAGAAGGTGTTCCACTGAATCCGATTCCAGGTCAGTTTACTAACCAGAGATCAGCGGTTTCAAGAGGCGCTTGCTCCAAAAAAAGAGGCCAAAAAGTAAACAGAAATCGAGGTAGTAATGTTAGTTAGTGGCAGCAGGGATGAGGAAAATCAGCGTAACAACATCTGAATAAACTGTGTCCCACAAATGCAGATTTGTTTTTAAGAAAGCCCAGGAGACATTTAACAAAAGAAAAAGGCGAGGTGAGTAAGGACAACGTTTCTAGATAACTGTGGGGCGTCTGTGTGTTCCTGTGTTTAGTTATTACCTATGGTTATTACCAGATGCAAGCAAGCTAGCTTAATGCTAACGCTAGCTAACGTTGAGGCCAGCAGAAAAGGATGAAAACAATCATGTGGTGATGGATTTCAGCCAGCCTCATTGTATCATACTCCCAGTATTCCTCTAACACATGCAATGCTGATCTTTGTCTCAAGCCCACTTCTCTTAGCTTTATCACGTTAAAGCTGTCGATTTACCATTAACATGAGGATGAAGTGACGTAGATGCCATACTACAACTTAGGCTACCAAATTGAATGTAGCACTATAACATGTAACTACAGTAAGTAACAGATTCAAGGTTCAAGGCTTTTATTATTATTATAGATTAGTAATAGAGTGCCACAGTGACGCGTCCTAAACCCCGGAAGTAAACTCTTTCCGGTTCCTTCGACAAAACACAAATTGAAGAGACAGATCACGTTTTTTTCACAAAACGTGATCTGTCTCTTCAATTTCTGTCAACCACAGAGCTATTTTCCAAAATCCTATGGAGAAATTGCATTGGTTTTTGTTGAAGGACCCGGAAGTGGTAAAATGCTAACTTACTTTCGGGTTTTAGGACGCGTCACTGTGGCACAGAGCGCTACTGATTTGGCTTTACAGCATTACAAGCGACACAATCATCCCTATTGTTACTTTGGTTAATGTTCAACCTGAGGTAAATGACCAATAACTATTAAATACTATGTTGATTATATTTCATACAGGTCATGTGATGTCATTCACAAATAGCAGTACGTTAACATTTGAAAGGCCATGTAAAGTGGTAATTAAAAACCGGTATATATTTGTCTATGTTTGTTGTTGAGTAATTACTTAGTTTAGTTTGACTTTTGTCAAATATAATCAACAAGTTGAGTTATCTTTGTAAACCAACAATCATTTCGTAATTCATAATTTAGATGACCAAATATGTATATATGCTGACAGTTATTTTATTCTTATTTTTACTCATCTCCTATTTCATAGTCTTTTATTATTATTATCATTATTATTTTAATTTTGTTCTTGATTTTATTTTTTATTTTATGAATCTGTATGAATCTGTGCTGTCCTGTTTTTCACGCTTACCCTGTTGCTGCTTGTACAACTGAATTTCCCCACGGGGATTAATAAAGTTCCATCTTATCTTATCTGATATATCAGTTTAATTACATGAATGCTTCCCCAATTCTCGTCAGACAAGATGGAGATGCTGTGTTTCCGGTTACCTGGCCACGGGGACACAACCCTAAAGCACCTGAACACACTGAGGGCCCGTCAGCAATTCTGTGACATCACTATTGTGGCCAGCGATAACCAGACCTTCAGGGGCCATAAAGTTGTCCTGGCTGCCTGCTCGCCTTTCCTGAGAGACCAGTTCCTCCTCAACCCAGCCCCAAAGCTCCAGGTAGGCAAATGTCAACACTCACAATGTCCCACTGACAAACTCTGTCGTTGTGTCTCTCCTCAACGCGCTTATTTACGTTATTTGTTTCAAATGTTTACCCAGGTGTCGATGCTGTACAGCTCCACAGTGGTGTGTGGTCTGCTTCAGTCTTGTTACACTGGCCTCCTGCAGTTTAACCCAGAAGAGATTGTCAACTACCTGACTGCTGCCAGTTACCTACAGATGGAGCATATTGTGGAGCGCTGCCGTGGAGCCCTGAAGAAGTATGTGCAGCTAAAAAACCCCGGTCCAGCAAAGGTCAGTTATCCAGAATAAGTTGATACACAAGTAGATACATGTCATACAGTTATGGAAAAGGCTTGTGTCTTTTACTTTTCCTGTTGTTCATTGTGAAAATTGTGAGAAACTGAACTGGTTTTTCCCCATTTTTATCCTAATCATATGTTATGTCTGAGTTATTGTGTGTTGGGATGGGGCATGATTTTCAGTTCTACACATTATAGGCATTTTGATAGCTAATGCAGTTTTGTTGTAGCAATGGCATAATCTGTGTTTTTCTGTTCCTCTAGATGACTTCAGAGAAGAGCCAGGCTCAACCTTTAATTGTCAGCGGAAGTGTTCATTCTGTTGCATCCCCTCCCACCAGCCAACCCTCCCCTTTGCATCTACACAGTCCTGTAGTGTGCTCAGTGGAGGAGAACAGCGGAGACATGTCTGCCCGGGGAAGCAGTCAACACTACCATGGCAGTCCCACTTTGGACGAGCCATACATTAAGGTTTGTGTGTGAAAGAAAACCTACATTTGTGTTGAGTGTTAATGAATATATCTGAATGTTGGACTGTAGGTTAGACAGAGCAAGCACATTTGAAACATGTCTGGGGAATTTTGAGTGGTGTATTTCACTTTTTTTTTACAGCGCCACCTTTCCTTATTCTGTCTTAATTTGTTGTTACAGGTTGGCGCATCAGATGAGGAGGAAAAGGCTCGACAGGAGGACTATGATGTGTTCAGAGTGTACATCTCAGAAGAAGATCAGATGAACAGAGACCGGGAGGAGGAGAGAGGAGCTCCCTCTGAAGGAACACAGGATGCTTATTACCCAGAGACTGACGGTGTGGTGATTGGAGAAAGCGGTGAATATGAGCTAAATCCAACAGAAGATAATCTCAGTACTGGGGGACTTTCAGCTGAGGGGCTCCGCGCTTTCAGGCGCAGGCTTTCTGACCCTAAAACTGGGCGGGGCAGAGGGAGAGGCAGGGGTTTTAGGAAAAGAAGGTGGGTGTCAACACAGGAGAAAAGACTTCCAAACAACCAGGATTTGTGGTACTTAGCAACTGCAGGAATGGGAGGTATTATGAACATGGACTACAACCAAGAAGGGCCAAAGACAGGAAACCTCCTCTCCGTTGAACTCCCACAGTTAGACTACAGTATGGGTGACACGAAGGGGGAAAAGGTCTCACCAATGGGAGGCAACAGTTTGACCCAGTGCGCCCTGGAGGAGTCTAGTTGTGGTGCTGGTGAGGGAAGTTCAGGGCTAACGACTGTCGGGACAAACGAGGGAGGGGATGAGTCTGTCGCGGTGGTGGGATCTACCTCCAGTGTGTCTGGGCCTGTGATCTGTGAGCACTGTGGCATCACATTCCCCTCCGCCCAATCGCTATCCTTCCATTCCCGCTCCACCCACCTGCTTTACACCTGCCCCTGCTGCGGCAAACACTTCCACCACTCTGCCAACCTTACCCGGCACATGGCTGTGCATCGAGGCGGTGGCAAAACTCACCAGTGCCCCCTGTGCTATAAGACTTTCACCCAAAAATCCACACTGATAGACCACATGAACCTCCACAGCGGCGAGCGGCCACACCGCTGTGCATACTGCCACGCCCGCTTTGCTCACAAGCCTGCCTTAAGACGCCACCTGAAGGAACAACACGGAAAAACCACAGGGCAGAACTCTCTACATGAGCAAGAGGAGAGGGAGAGAGCTGCAACAATACGAGAGGAAGAGCAAGAGTGCCTGGTTACTGAACAAATGTCATTAAAGATGTAAAATATGTTCTAGACATCTTAGCTACTCGGTTGCCTACTGCAGTTACATTTTGCAGAGCAACAAGTCCAGTGGGGAGGTCAGTCTGTTGGGGCATGGCACCATGTAGATATTAAAATAATGGTACTTTTATTTGTTTTTTTCAGACTCTCTAAATAACCCTAACCCCTAGGATTAATGTTTGTTATTTTGAGAAATGAAAAAGTTAATGTGGAGGAGCCAGCTACCCGCTATTAAAAAGTGGCAACAGATAACCCACAAGTACCAAAAGAACAGTTAACCCCAAAATAAAAAAATCACATTTTTCCTTTCACCTGGGGGGTATACTACGGGTATACTATACTTTTTAGCAGGCTAGATATCCATGGTAACTTATGCTGTGATGCTAACCTGGAGGGTATACTCGGTATACTACGAAGCAGGATTTTCGTTTAGCAAGATAACTTATTCGGATTGGTGGTGCTCCAAGCCAAAAAACTAATTTACCAAACAAATTTGGGGTGAACTGCCCCTTCTTAAGCAAGAGCTGGAAACTGACTGTGATGCCCTTATAAAATGTCACTGTGAAAATTAAAACATAAACATGTTTAAATATTTTCAATAAAATGACTAACCACAGTTCAAAGGTATGATGTAAACCAGTGTGAATAAAAATTTTGGAAAGTTTCCTCCTAATTACATCTAAAAATCATTCAATTGCACAACATTAGTCTACCAACCCAGATATGATGCTGGCAGAGGGACACCTGCCTTGTTCTTCTGTACATTTTTATATACCTGTTGGGGTGTCGTGTAAAAACATTCAGAATATACCTTAAAAGTGGGATTTTTAAATAAACAGTTGCTCATGCAGTTCCCTAACTCCCTGCCCTTCCGATGTTGAAAAGTTGGTCTCAGATTTTCAATACTTCCGTGATTACACATACACGTCTCACATTTGGTCTTTGTTGCCCACTGACAGAGTTTTGTTGATACAAGGCTCATGGAAATATTTTTATTGAGATCCAAACAGCATCTCTAGTTTCATGAACCACAAAGCATTACATACCAACCATGAAAAATGCTCCAATCAAAGAGACAACAGATTATTTTGTATTTATGCTGCAACACAGAAACTAGCGGATGTCATTAAAATAACATCAAAAGTAAAAATAAAAATAATTCATCACAGGAAATCTTCACTGTACACGACTTGATTCCTCTTGTCCCTGTAGGAGCCTTTCGTGCTGTTCTGCACAGCTGTGAAAGAAAAAAAGACATTGTTGAAGGTTAACCCAAGGCTGTGCAGAACAAATACATAAACTATAAGAGTGCTGTGTTTACCCAGTGAAGCCCAGACAGATTTGCCTGTGGCAGCATCCAGCATAGGCTGCTTCCTGGCGATGCTCACTTTGATGTGAACATCTCCCACTGTGGCTCCATTCAACTGTGAGATAAATACAGCGAGGTGAGTTTAGAGTGGCCACCTGCTTTGTATACAGTCTACATGAGCAGGGCATCCCTACAACTAGGGATGACTTCATCACAGTTTCTCATGCCTGGTTTCGCAACCTTCAGTATCCGCCGTCTTAACAGTATACTACATTTGCATGGATGCTTTTTGCTTAACTTAGCCATCTCAAAAATATCATGCTTAAACTGCAAAAAACGTACTCTTCTCCCCTTACACACATGGCCCACAACATTGTTATAGAAAACTGCTGCTTCATTTTATTAAAACGTTTTCAAAGATAGAACACCAACCTCAGCTACGGCCTGGTCTGCAGACTCCATTTTCTCAAAAGTGATAAATGCACAACTGGAAAGAGGAAGAGAAGAACAAAAATCACTACTGGTTGTTGAACAAAAACTTTTACAAGATAAGTTATACAGTATAGTGCATTATGGTTGTGCAGATTCAATTCAAAAGGTGTTCTTAATTCAGTACATACGTAGGTCATTTTTTATTTCATCATCTACTCAATGTATAATATTATGGCATGAAAGCAGAATAAAGGGTGTAAGATAATGGAGTTTTTATACTTAAAAAATAAAGAAATATCAACTGATGAAATTATGTAAACACATGTCAAACATAGGACGAAAGATAACATTTATTCATGCATAACTTGCACGAATAAACTTTTCATTGAAAGTTTTTGTTCTTTTCAATTCTCAAAGACAATTCTAGAAAACAATAACAATTTTAAGTTATGCAAAAAATGTAAATGTATTAAATCCACGGTATTTTGTGTATTTTCAACACAACCTCACAATAATGCTTAACACAACTTTGCCTTGATTGTGTAGGGCAGGGGTCTAAAATTCAACGAGGTCCAGTTAGAGAAAATGTCCCCATGCAAAGGTCCGGAACATCAAAATGTCTAAGTTGCTTCATGAATTAGTGTGATATTGAAGTGACCTGTAGCTTTATCAACGTCTGCATGTAATCAACAGCTGACTGCCAATCAAATAAAGAAAGTACAATTCAAAAACAACAATATTTATTGTCAATTAACATTACTTAAATACTGTGGATATGTGTAATGTTTAAATATTGAAGTTAAAAGCATCAATGTGGTGCACTTTGAGAGCAACATTAAGAGATCTATGGATACATCTCTCAACACCCATATGAAACAGAACTGTAGCAGATTTTCCTTTTTGGATATTTTACAAATCACTCCCCTTTTAAACTCTATTCTTGTTATTTTTAACAACTTTTTTGTTGCTGTCATATAGTATTTGATACCTGTTTTTCATTTAGTCTCATTAATAACTGTATTGATCATATCAAGGTGTGCCTTAACCTCACTGAGCTGAGGTTATTTGAGCCTCTCAAGAGATAGCTCTCTTCCACCTGGTTGTAGAAAAGCTCTTTAAAGTCGTTAGCATAGCTAGCTAACCAGATGCTAATAACAACAGATCGCCACTGTGCTTACAACTAAAGACACAGCCACGCAAACACTGCGGCATGTGTACGGCTCCTTATGTGTATTGCAATATTTTAAGGGCTGGAGCGGCGTTCCGGTGCTCAGCACTCCTTTCAGACGAGACATATACCACGTGAAGACACGTTACGCTCGTGTTGTGTTCATGAACCTGTCCTTGGCCAGGAAAAACAGGTACTCGCTTGTTTAATTATTTTTGCGGTCTAGATTTCTTCTTCTTTTTTGAAGTGAGAAGTTGTCGGACTGACTCCCTCCCTCCCCCCCCCCGCAAAATCTAAGTCCATTAGTAGAAAAAAACATTTAAAGAAATCTAATTTTCGATGCAGAATCTTAGAGATAAGAACCTACCTCTTACCACTACAGTATGTGAAAAGGGACAGCAACACATCCATGACATTAGGTAGGGATGAAACCACTGTGCACACAGAGTTCTTTAATGGTTACATACTTGCGTGGGTTGTCCATGGAGAGGTCAATGATGGTTCCATGTGGAGAGAAGGAAGAGCGCAGGCTGTCCTCTCCGAGCCCAGAGCCATAAACATACACCGTGTTCCCCTTTCGTACCCCTCTCCGCTCTGGGTATGAATCTGAACCTGATAATTAAAACATGGGAGAGGAGTTAACGCTAGAGTTGGATAGTAATAATTGAAGAGATATCTGCGCTATCTGTCTATGGTTTATTTTTGTCTTGGTTACTCACGTCTGAACGGTGCATCTCTTTCTCTGTCCCGTTCCCTGTCATTGTCTCGATCCCTTTCTCTGCTTCTGTCCCTTTCTCTTTCTCTTTCCCGCTCCCTTTCCTTGTCCTTGTCCTTGTCCTTGTCCCAGCCTCTGTCTCTCTCCCTCTCCCGGTCTTTGTCCCTCTCTCTTTCTCTGTCCCGCTCTCTATCCAGCTCTCGTTCCCGGTCCCGGTCCCGCTCTCGCTCTCGGTCTACGTCCCTTTCCACTTCACGGCTGGGCGGCACGCTGCCTCCTTCCTCCTCCTCCCGGAATCTGTCTCTTGAGCTGACAAAGCTGCAAGGGGCACACAGGGAAATTATGTTACAACCATAGATGTTCACTTTCAGTGTATTAAACAGGTGGTTTTGCCATTACCTCTCATACAGTGGCCTCCTGGATCTTTTCCCAGCCTATGAGAAGAACAAATATGATAACATCAGAATAAGCTGTATTTCTTTCCCCCGAAACGCTTTATTCCTTCTTAGACCTTATAATGTGCAAATGTGTAAAGGTATGTTCATTATATGGCATATGGGTTTCTTTTAACTCTACTACAAGAGTCACCTTTGTTTGAAATTGTACATAAGGTATTTCACTTTGAGGAGAAAAAAATAACTTGAAAAATATTCTAAATTTCAGGTTGTGATGCTACTTGAGAAAGAAACCTACAAACATAAAACACAAGAATCGTCACATTTGTATGTTTTAAATAAACAACACCTCAAGTGGTTCCTCATCTGTAGAGACACTCCTTTGGAAAGGTAAGAAAGCCGGATTTTGGCCTTTCTCTGGGTCCTGTGGCAGATAGAGAAGAACAATTAAACAACATAACAAACAAATCAAAGCAAGAAAACAGTTGACCATCAGCCAAAACAACACCTTCTAAGGAATATCAGCTTACCTTTTTTTCCAGCATTCGAGAGCGTTTAAACCCAGAGTTCTTGTTCTCTGACTTGATGGCGCTGATGGCACCCGTCTTGATGAGCATCTTTGCTTGTTCTGTGGCCGTTGCCGTGTCAACAACAGGCTGGTCTGACAAAGCTGTTATGAAGTGTAAAGTTAGAAGCCTGAATATCGCAAAAAAGGTTGATTGAGTGAGTATTAGTATACAAATGGGCCTGCAGGTATTTATAGTTTGTCTGTTCAACCAGTTACTTGTTAGTATTTATAGTCAAAGCATTTATCATTTACATTTCTTGTTAGGTGTACTTACTGTGTTTTAATTGTATTATAAAATGATTGTGAACAGAACACATTTGCACATAAGAACAGAAAGTGACATTGTATAAATGGAAGTGATTGCTAGATAAACAAATTGGTTGCGAGTAAACATAATGTGTAGTTTAGTTAGCTGAGAAAATAAAATGCTGAAGTACTTTAAATGGAGTCTAATGCACTTACTCCGTTTTAAGCCACTTTGGTTTGTCTGGTTGGTTGAATTCTGCTTCTTCAAGGCAAGCAGGGCCTTTTTCTAAAAAGAAAGGGAAACAAGTTCATGTTAAAAAATATAAAAGTGTTCTAAAAGAGAATTATTGCAATAGGGTTCATTAATTAGCTTATAGGGATCCTTTGATAATAAAGTCCTAAATGTAACAGCAAGCATCTATTTATTTACCTTTTTCTTGAGTTTAGCATATTTCTTTTGCAGAGCCTCTTCTTCCTCCGTCAGTGAACTTGGAAACACCACCATGACGAAAACAGCTACAACACAGACGAATACATTAACAGGCGAACACATATCATTGTTGTTAAACAAAATAGGCTTCAACAAATTTACTTATGACCCGTTCACAGCTGCTAGCCTAGCTAAGCTAATAACCCTGATAAAAAACACGACTGGCGTCAGAAAATATACAGGTAGTTAGCCAGTTCAGACCACATGCAAAGTAAAAGTCAACCTTTAGAATAATAAATGCATGTGTGGTCTCTTAAAACTATTTGATATACGTAGTAAGAAGCTCTATTTAATTCATTCACTCACCAACTTCAAACGGTGGTTCCTCAATAATAACACGGACGCGTAAATATGACGTAGAATATCCAGGTTGCGTTTATCTTTTTACATTTTTGCAACAACAATAAGAAAAAACATGTATCGACAAACACAAAATGTACACCCATTTGGAATATATGAATTGATTATATATTGTAGACAGCTTTATGAACACGTTTAAAGTTTATTTTTTATTTTAGCTAGCTTAGTAGCAACTTCCGCTTGTCAATTTAGCAACTTCCGAAGCGACAGCAACTGTTGGTGGCAACTTTTAGCTTTCACTTGAGAGTGGGAACATGGACAGAATAAGTAAGTCTAGCTGTTTCAATGTAATGCTAGCCTGTATATTATTGTTCATATTGAAACGCGTTTAAACTTGCTAATAACGCTCACTGTGTAGCTTGTGTGATGATGTGGCTAACAGGGTAGCTGTCAAAACGATATCCATCCAGAATAAATACAATTCATATCGAGATAATAACCAAGGCTGTAACGATGCTAAAGTTAGCTTTCGATTATCCAGTTAAAGGGGAAGTTAAGTTGGATTTCGTCGCGACCATTGTTCCATTTTTTGCATCTCTTTCTGTTGTGAAATATTGTTAGACAAGCATTGAAATCTGGCTTTCTTGCATTTCCACAAGCAAAACACACGCATTCAAAACACAGTAAGGAGTGCAAAAACAGCGGCTCTGTAGCTTTGCATTATAAGTACAATTGCCTTAAACCTAAAGAGTTAAGTTAGCATTCGCTTGCACAGGACGCATCTTCCTGGCCTCATTGTGTTTGTTCAGTCCATTCATCCTCTTTGTGTTGTTTCTCTGCAGATGTGCCGCCCGCGGGCCCCATGGACCTGCGGCTGTCCCTGCTGGAGATGGGATGCTCCGGCCGGTTTGAGCTCATCACACACCCTGTACCTGACCAGCCTTTAGCTCCACAGAGCACGGTGAGTGCCGCAGGATTACTGTACATTAAACCACAGTGAAGTGTTGATTGTATTAGATATGAGAAAGACATTAACTAAGAATAGCTTCCATTAATGTGACACCGGACAAATGAGACACATCTGTTTGTTTTTTTTAAATGTAGGGCTTCTTCAGTTTTATACAAATATTTTTATGAAAAAACAGCAGTTTTTTAATTAAAAAGTCTCAGACAAATCAATGCAGCGTTGTTTTATTATTGTAATATTACAATACTTCCTATGTAATCCGACCCTAAATCCACACATATTATTTCTACACTGGACAACTGGACAGACCTCTTTTTTATTTATAGTCCACCTTCTTTTGTTCATAGATATTTTAATTAAAAGACGTATTTTCATACAGATAGAAGGTGGACTATATCTGATGAAACAAGATGTGTTTTATCTGGGATGTAATGATTACATGCTGGGTCACTAATTCACTGAATATCTGATCTTATCTCCCCCCACAGCTCCCTCATGGGCTTCCTCCCACCTGCCTGAGCCTGGAGACAGAAGTAGAGAAACAGTTTTTACGGGACGCTGCCTGGCTTCCTATTCATGACACTGACTTTGCCTTCCAGAAGTTTCTCAAGTACGTTTTCCTGTAAAATATTTAGTTATTATTGCTATATAAGCTTTGACATTGTAAATAATGAATGGTGGTTTGACAATAAACCCCAATATGTTCTTTAGAGTATGTGCAAGTTGCAGTACTTTGATGTTGTAGACAATGTAATACTCATAGTCATACCAATTAAAAAAAACTATATACTATTGTAATGTATGCTACATCTGGCCCAGAATCAACCTTAGAGTAACCTATCATGAATCTTTAACCTTCAATATTTTATGTTGCCTTATAATATCAACTTGATTATGAAAGGAGTGGAATGATTTGAAAGTGTTTAGCTGCAATACTTATAAAATATATTTTTTAAATGTATCAGATATTAAATCATAAAGTTGCTAATAAGTATTACCAATACTGACAAGATAACAATACTGAGGGTTCATTCAATTGGCTTGATAGGATTTTTCTTTAAATAATCATACATATCTGAATAAGATGTTGTATTGTTTTCTTCACCAGGGTGACCCAGAGAGAAGTGAATGTCAACTCTCTGATCCACTGCTCTCCGTCTGCTCTTCACTCGGGTGTCTCTGTCGTCAGAGATCCAACCACAGGGATGCTGCTGGACTTCACAGAGGTAGATCACATTATTGAAGAATCGATTCATGTTTGTTGTATGAAGCAGACTGTGTGTTACTTTGTGTTCTGTCTTTAACTCTTCTGTAGGTCTTACTGGAGAACACTAGCCTGTCAGCAAAGAACTCACTTTCATTCCAACGCCAACCTGGTCCTCCTGCAGAGAGCCTGCGAGGAAGCAACACTAATTACCCCTTCCTTCCCGGTGAGATTGATTGATTCAAATCATTTTCTCTTAATGACTTCCTTTAGATGCGACTGAGGTGTTTTCACTTTGCATTTATTATCTAACAATATTGTTGTTGTGGTGGGAATCTTCATAGGAGGAATGGAGGAGCTTACTCTGGAGCAAATCAAGAAGAAATCTGAACTGGAGGAGGAAATAGACTTTGAGAATGGTAATTTTTAAATGATTAGTTCAGTGTTATTAGGTAATGCTGACACTTGTGGTTTTTTCAGCTCCTAATGGTTACATTTGTCATTTTCTTTTTCCGTGTAGATTTACTCAGAGTTCCACCTGGACTTAAAGCAGGGATGGATTTCACTGACAAAGGTATCATACTATACTTTCCTAAAAATAAATCCTACGAAGGTTAAAAGATCATTGTTTAATATTTTTTTCTTTGTTTATTTGTATCCTGAAGAAGCCAAGATTGCAAAGGCAGAGGTCAACCTCATGTCCCTGCTGTCCACATTGGATATAACTGACCTGCAGCCTGAGGCAGAGGAGAAAGAGGAAAGCAAAGGAAGTGAGGAAGCTCCAAAACTTCCCAGAACAAACAGCCTGGAAGACCTGGGAGTTAAGGTGATGCAGTTTGCTAAGTGGAGGTTTACTGGTGGTTGACTTATGACTTATCTGTACAGGGGTCATTAAATGCATGTTGTCTCCAACTCACTGTCTTATTAGATCGCAAACATGACATGATGTCATAAATAAAAAGAAAATAGCAGTCCAAAAAAACATTGTAGATAAACCACCGTATCATGCTAACAAAGTAATATCCGGCAAGCCTGTGTGCATTCATCAATGTGAACACATGTTTTTTTTTAACTTACATTTATTTCATTTATCAGAATATCTATGCTTAACATTTATTGTGCCTGTTGTCATGGTGAACAGACGGGAAAATATAAGTGAACGGGAGGGAACATCATTTTGCGCATGTGTGATCGTGACCCTATGTAGAAATATGTGTGATTTGATTTATGGTAGAGTCTTACTGCATATATTCTACATGTAGGAAAATGATTCAGTATTGCTAATTTTGCAAACCAAAAATCAATAACAATGTAATGCACTCCTACAGTAAAACTGTCCTAACTATGTCTCCCCTCCTCTGTCTTCAGGATGTTGTGTCATCCCCGGCTCCCTCAGAGAAAGGGAACAATGACAAATCAAAGCCAAAAGAGAACCCAGAGGAAAATAAGAAATGGGCCATCCCTGTCAACATAAGTGCACCCTGCGATGATTTCTATAAACGCATCCCCAACCCAGCTTTCAAGGTTGGTGTAGTTCCGTCTAACCCAAAACTCGATCCACAGGTAGCAATAAGCTTGACTCGGACAAAATACGTCTCAGGAAAGTTTGTTTGACTCTTTACTTAAAACAAAAGGTATCAAAATACAAACACATATTTTCACAGTTCAAAAAACTATATTGCTCTGTGCTTCTTTCTCCTTCTCACTTCAATCACCAGCAGCTGCCGTCGGCTATAACCTCTCCTAATTACAAAACAGCTGCGGTCATCTATGACGTAAATTTGGCTGGTTTAAATAAATGATATAATAATGCAAATAACAAAGGATTATAATATTCAAATATATCAAACTATACATTTTAACATATGGCTCCTACAGTTGGTATCCCAGAAAGATTTCACTTAAGTGTCTGTTTCCTGAATGCATTCTTCATACAGTTCCCTGCCTTTTTTTGTCCTGTTTCTCTGTTTCTGTGATGAATGATCACATGAAACCCCCCTGAGCTTCCTCCTGTGATAACTGATCTGTTTCTCTGCTCCAGTGGCCGTTTGAGCTGGACGTCTTCCAGAAACAAGCTGTTCTGCTGCTGGAGGCTCACGACTCCGTGTTTGTAGCTGCACACACGTCAGCTGGCAAAACAGTGGTGGCCGAGTACGCCATCGCTCTCTCACAGAAACACATGACAAGGTGTGTATCTGTTGGCACAAATTAATTTGGCCTGCCCTCACAGAGTGTGCAAAGCTAAATGCGGATCCTCTAAACGTTTTTACTGGAGGTTTTTAAAGAGACTTGTGAAACTCAACGTTTTTCTGAACTCAGAGGAATAGGGAATTATTCAGCCTTTCCAAAGCGCGGACGTTTATTAAATATTGTTGCAAATCATTAGTTACGCTGGTAAAATGCAATTATTAATTAACTGTTTTAATTACTTCATCACGAAATGTTTCTTATAACACTTGATTAGTTTTGATAACTTGTGTTTTGAATTTGGCAACACATTTACATGTTACCTCAGGATTATACATTGACATGTAATTGTGAGATAACCAACCCTTGACGGTGTTGCCCTTAAGGTTGTCTACATATAAGCTTTTTACGTTCTTATCTGGTGTTTTCATAGGACCATCTACACCTCTCCAATCAAAGCCTTGTCCAATCAGAAGTTCAGAGACTTTAAGCAAACGTTCGGAGATGTTGGACTGCTGACGGGCGACGTCCAGCTCAGTCCTGAATCTTCATGCCTCATCATGACTACTGAGATCCTCCGGTACTCAAGCTGTTTGGAATAGACATCAAATTCAAGTTTCACATAAAATGGACAAAGCTTGTAATCGTCTTGCTCTGGCTCTCTTTCAGGTCCATGCTTTACAACGGCTCAGAGGTCATCAGAGACTTGGAGTGGGTGATCTTTGACGAGGTTCACTACATCAACGATGCCGAGGTCAGCAACAACCCCAACTGCATTCTGTATTCTTTCACTGTTGAAGTCAAGAGTAACATTTTTCTTGTTTTCTTTTCACTTCCTTTTGTTGTTCCTCAGAGAGGGGTTGTGTGGGAGGAGGTTTTGATTATGCTTCCTGATCACGTCAGCATCATCCTCCTCAGCGCCACAGTGCCCAACGCTCTGGAGTTTAGCGAGTGGATCGGGTAGGTGCACACAATATTAGAGAGCATTTGTCACAATAAGAGCTAAGCTACTAATATTAATGGCACTTTAAACATTTTCCTCACAGACGTATCAAAAAGAAGCATATTTATGTGATCAGCACAATGAAGAGACCTGTGCCTTTGGAGCATTATCTGTACACTGGAAACAGCACCAAGACTCAGAAAGAGATGTTCCTCCTGGTGGATCCTACTGGAAACTTCCTCACTAAAGGGTACCACTTCTATCATCTTCAGATCTGTGGATATCCTGTATATATTATTTTATTCTAGTAGTAAGGGTCTGGGGGGGATTGTTTAATGTAACTATCAAGATTCTTATCCTTCAAGATTCTGAATCAATTCACATTTCCAAAAATAGCAGACAACATGCACTTTTCTGGTTATTACCCGTCCCCTTGTGTGTTATGTAGCTTTTTCTGCATGTAAACGGTCTGCAGAGTCACAAACCCTCAAAGTACACCCTGTAGTGAGTAAAACTCTAACACAGAAAATACCTGTCTGTGCTGCCCCAGAACGCCTTGTTGGGGATTTCTCTTTTTCCATTGTTTACTTCTTGGGTATAGTGACGTAACGTAACGTAACGTAATCAGCAGACTTCCTCACACACACACACACACACACACACACACACACACACACACACACACACACACACACACACACACACACACACACACACACACACACACACACACACACACGCGCGCGCGCGCGAGGCAGGACGTTGCGAGGAGCGGTACACTTTGAACTGGCTCACTGGTGTGGTGGCGGCGAGACACCGCGGAACTCAGCCTGGGCACACACACAAACTCCCAGCCAGGCTGCGGGTGTGTGTGTGTTTCGGGCTGGGTTTCGCTGCGTTTCGCTGCGTCTCGCTGTCTCGCAGACGGCCACTGGGCTCACAGGGAGGGGGGGGCAGGAGCTCCAACAAGCCGTTTAGGACAGAGAGTGAATACACATACTATACAGAGATGCTGTATGAGAAACCAATGCGAGTTTGGAAAATTGCACAATATACATTTATTTTAGGATACCTCAACAATGGAATTATGATCAGTAGAAATGGCCATGACATGGGACCTTTAAGACCCTTAGGATTGAAAAAAAACGTAAAGCTTTAAGTAAAAAGTGCTTGATCGTGCCAGTTTAGCATTCGTTAATTCCACCCATTGTCTTTCTTTTCCCTTGACTTTATGTTCAGTTCATAAAATGTTTTTCTAAATTATAAAAACTCTATTCTGCCATAATTTGCCACACCACCTTCATTAGCAAACAGCAAACTCAATCCAAAATAAAATGTTCTAATGGGATCATGAGATACTGAATGGTTCACACCTGTACATGTAAGATATTTCTCATACACAAAGTTGTGTTTGTTGTTCAGGTATTACGCAGCTATCGATGCCAAGAAGGAGCGCACCAGCAAACATGCCCAATCTTTTGGTGCAAAAGGTACTTCCCACAACACTTCGGCTAGTCAGGTAATTCCCATCCTTTCTCCTCCTTGATTTTCTGATCCAACAATCCTCTTGCTTCATGTTGTAATCCCTCATTGTGTTTTGTCCCTGCAGGACCGCTCAGTGTGGCTCACTCTCCTGCACTTCCTGTCCCAGCGGCAGCAGACGCCGGTGGTTGCGTTCACCTTCTCTCGTACAAGGTGTGATGACAACGCCCGCTCGCTGGACTCCATGGACATGACCACCTCCATAGAGAAGGCCGAGATCCACTCCTTTTTCCAGAAGAGTGTGAGTCGCCTGCGAGGAGCAGACCGGCAGCTGCCTCAGGTAAATAACGGTTGACTTAACCCTCTCATTTCCTCTGTTCAAAATGTTATGATACCTTAAGCCTGTGTTTGTGTCAACCCAATATGTTAACATTGATGTTTTCCTCTGCTGAGCTGCTATATTATCTATCTAAGCTGGAGTGCCTCTCATACAGTAGTAGACTCATGCTTTCTTCTTTGCGGTAATACAGTTGGTGGTTGTACTTGGGTCGTAAAAGAAGTGTTCCGACATGAAGCTACTCACAACAAAGTGTGTGGATAATCTTCATTAACCAGGGAAGAAAGAGACATAGCTGTTGGGTGTTTACAAATGTTCTTTGGCGCTTCAAGCCCCACCAACCAAGTGCAGTCTAGGTCCAATATATTGGAGAGAAGCCAGAAATGTCTACGGTAGATATCTCAAACACTCGACAACTTGGCAAGATTGATAAATAGCAATACAGGAAAATAAAGTGAAATCTGTCGTTTGTGATTTTGGGGTGAACTGTATTATAATAATAATAATAATACATTTCATTTTATTTTTAGGCGCCTTTCATGACACCCAAGGACACCGTACGTTTAAAAAATAAATAAAAATAAAAATAACTAAATAAAAAAATAAATAATATAAAAGCTACACTACAGTGAGTAAGCAGATTTGAACAGGTGGGTTTTTAATTGGGATTTGAATAAGGTGATTGTGTCTGACTGTCGGATGTGCGGGGGGAGGGAGTTCCAGAGTCTGGGAGCAGTGCAGCTAAAAGCCCGAGCACCCATGGTGACGAAAGTAAATACAACAACAAAGAAACATCCTTAATGCTGTATTAACACAAATGTCATGTTTAGATCTTGCTCATGAGAGATCTGTTGAAGAGGGGAGTAGCAGTCCATCACAGTGGGATCCTGCCGATACTGAAGGAGGTCATTGAGATGCTCTTCTCACGAGGTCTTGTAAAGGTGAGTCAGAGTAATTAGTACAGAAAAGAAAGTATCATATACCAGCACCTTTTATTTATTAATGTGAAGTATCAGATAGTGATGTACTGGCAAACCAATGTATCTGTTCCTCCTAGGATCCTCTGCAAGTAAAGGTTGGCACTCATAAGGTTTAAAATAATAATCCTTAATTTTCCCTTCCTCTCCAAGGTGCTGTTTGCCACCGAGACGTTTGCCATGGGAGTGAACATGCCTGCCAGGACTGTGGTGTTCGACAGCATCAGGAAACACGATGGGACCGGCTTCAGAAATCTGCTCCCAGGTTTGAGTTCCCCCTCTTTCATCCGAGTCAACATTTGTTATGCTCTTTGATCTCTGGGGATGAATCGGAGTTGAGGGAAAACGGCAGTATTTTTTGATGTTTTCAACTTGTAATTTCAGGCGAGTATATCCAGATGGCGGGCAGAGCAGGACGGAGAGGTCTGGACGCCACGGGCACCGTCATCATCCTGTGCAAGGCTGGGGTTCATGAGATGGGAGACCTGCATGTCATGATGCTGGTGAGGCCCTGTGTGTTTCAACCATCCTGTCACATGGGTTTATGGTTTTAATCTCCTTTTGCAGGTTAATATTGAAAATAACTATAATATCAGAGTCTCCTGTTTCTTTGGCTGTGTTTAAAAGATGATGTTAAAGTTCTCATGAAGCCAAAGTACATATGAAAGTTGTGTTATCACATACATTGCACATTAAGAGCTTTTGGCTACAACAGCAACAATATTCACAACATGACCCTCAAAGCTTACGGTTTTTACAGGAACCTTTAAATATGTGGAATCAAAGAGCCCTCTGCTAGCTGTTAATGGGAACTTCAGCAACACAGTTGAGACTACTTTATCACACTTTCTCTTGGAGAGGAATGTTTTAAGACCATTGCACACAAATAATTCTCCTGCATCTCTTAAAGGAGCTATTATCTTCTTGCCAAAAATACAGATAGTGCTCCATCTTTCCAAATAATTTCAAAGCATGTTAACATTGGCAAACGTGTTGACTTGATTAGTAAGGGGATTAGGAAGCTTTAAATTATACCTACAATTGCAAACCAGCAGAAGAAAAGATAGTTTCTTTTTTAACTAATAGCAGAGTCCGGTTAACATTCAGTATTTTTCTTTGTCAAAAAGTCCCATGAAAATGCCAAAAAAGACCATTCATTTGTCCTGGGACTGGAAACAGATCCAGGTTTAGTGTCCTGACCTTTATTGTATTGACGCCATCGTCTTTGTCTGGCTCAGGGTAAACCCACCACCCTCCAGTCCCAGTTCAGACTGACCTACACCATGATCCTCAACCTGCTGCGAGTCGAAGCCCTCCGTGTGACCGACATGATGAGGAGGAGCTTTTCTGAAAACCACAGGGACACTCAGGTAACATGCGCCTGACGTACACAACACGTTTATTAAATTACAAACTGTATCGGAGTGTGTGTGCGCTTGTCAAGACAAATAAGGCTGTGGATTGGAATAAGATAAGTATCCCAATGTGGAACAATCATTTATCAACCCAATTATATATATTGTGCATTGCTAACACATGTTAAATACTAAGTGCTTTCTTCCTCTGTTTCCTCTGCTGTAGGCCAGTGAGAGTAGGATAAGCCAGCTGAAGAAGACGCTGTCCTCTCTGCCTCCTCTGGACAATGAAGGCCAGCTGTCCGACATGCTGCCTTACTACCACACCGTTACAGAGCTACGAACCACCACTGAGGCCTTGCAGGTAAACACATTTACACACAACAGATATCATATCCTAACAGCTTTAATCTGCAGTTGTAACAGTTCCTTGCTGCTGTCTCTGTTTTCAGCGCGCTATTCTGGAGTCTGTCAACGGGCTGAAAGCTCTGTCTGTGGGTCGAGTTGTGGTGGTGAACAACAAGCAGCACCTCAACGCTCTGGGAGTTATCCTACAGGTGTGTGTGTGTGTGTGTGTGTGTGTGTGTGTGTGTGTGTGTGTGTGTGTGTGTGTGTGTGTGTGTGTGTGTGTGTGTGTGTGTGTGTGTGTGTGTGTGTGTGTGTGTGTGTGTGTGTGTGTGTGTGTGTGTGTGTGTGTGTGTGTGTGTGTGTGTGTGTGTGTGTGTGTGTGTGTGTGTGTGTGTGTGTGTGTGTGTGTGTGTGTGTGTGTGTGTGTGTGTGTGTGTGTGTGTGTGTGTGTGAGATATCCCAGTGAGGATAAACATCTCCTTTTGAAAGGGAAACCATGCTAAGATATCTGCATAAAATATTGATGTGTCAAGTCTCAAATATTTAAGGAATTTAATCAGACTGTTTATTGCCGATAGGTTTTCTCTAAAATCTTTGATTTTTTGTTGTTGTGGTAATCTATCCTTTTTGATGTTGTCATTGCTGTAGTTTGTTTTGAAAGAACAATAAAGTGTCTCTTTATTGATCATAGGTATTATGTAACACTTCTTTACTTTGTAAGCCAAGGGATTAAAAACATTTTAACAAAGTCTCCAGCACAAAAAACTAAAATATAATAAATGACCTAGTAAACACCCAGTATGCCCAGGGCTCAGGTATGTGCATCCCATACCATCTGAAGTTGGTAAGGGCTGAGACACAAGGAAAGACTTTAACATCTGCAGGAAGTGTTCAATGTGTACCTAGCCTGCATGTCTTCAGACAGTGTGAGGTTATCAGAGCCCAGAGTGGAAACCCAAACATGGAAAAAAAACATGTTCCTAGTGTTTCCTCCATCCGTCTCCTGACATCTCCTCCTGTCTTCTCTCCATGCCAGGTGTCGAATGACTCTGTGAATCGCACCTTCACAGCTCTTGCTATCTGTGAGAAGGGCAATGAGGAAGAGGAAGGAAAAGGAAACAACAACTCTTTCCCCCACCTCTACAACACAGCTCTCTTCATACCTGAAGGTCGGTTGACGGGCAGATTGACACTGGTTTCTCTCATTACTTCTACCCATATGCCTTCTATACATTCATTCACACCTACCAGTGAGTGTAACAGACATTTAAGCATGTGTGATGGTCCCCTTACCCCTTTTGTTATTGTCAGGCCCTTGCAGTCACACAGTGCAGAAGTTAAAGCTTCAGGACATCTCAGCCATCACAGTGAAAACCCTCAAAGTGATTCCTGACCGGATTATCGACAACTACAGCAAGAGGCAACAGCCACGATTCAGGTGCATGGCTTGACTGATTTCCTTTTTACCTTGTAATATGTATATCTGTATTTGTTGTCTCAGTCATGTTTTATTGTTCATTATATATATCACAAAACAACAAATGTAAGTCTTTGTATCACACCATTGAGCTTATCTTTCTTGGTGTCCTTATTTTTACTATTTCCTGTTACCTGTCGTCATTAGGCTGGATCCTCCTGGCCAAGCCATCTCCACGACTACCCAGGAGCTCCTGCGATTGGCCGAGGCCAACCCTCGCGGCATGGCGGCCCTCGACCCCGTGAACGACCTCCAGTTGAAGAGCGTGGATGTGGTGGAGGACACCATGAGGCTCCGTGTGCTGCGAGATGGCCTCAGAGAGTTCAACTGCATCCACTCGCCAACGTTTGCAGAGCAGGTGTGTGTGTGTGTGTGTGTGTGTGTGTGTGTGTGTGTGTGTGTGTGTGTGTGTGTGTGTGTGTGTGTGTGTGTGTGTGTGTGTGTGTGTGTGTGTGTGTGTGACCACTGATGGAGCACGTTATTTCTTTATGGGCCTTATTTATATATGTTTGTATTCCCTTTTGAGATAAAAAAATGATGAAAGGGTTTCATTTCACTGTTTGTTAATTAAGACCACAAATTATTTTGTTCAGCAGTTGAATATTTATGAAGCTCATTAACATCATACCCTTACATAAGACACCCAACAATAAGCTCCCATTGTGAAGCCTCCTCTCATTTCTGCATCAGTTTCCTTTTATCCTCCCATTAGTATTCCAACAATAATAATATCAAACCGCCATAACATTCCTGCTTTCGTTATTACGTGTCCTGTCCTCGATGGCAGCCTCGCCTCGTCGAGATAAGATTTGAGAATTGGAGCCAGTTGTTTCTATAATTACCCACATAGACTCATAGCTGGAGCTCATCGCTGTCTCACAGATACAGCGTGTCATTTGAGCCTTCCCATCCACACACACACACACACACACACACACACACACACACACACACACACACACACACACACACACACACACACACACACACACACACACACACACACACACACACACACACACACACACACACACACACACACACACACACACACACATCACAAAAGCTCTCATTAGATAAGATAAGGAGCTCTTACTTGCAGTATCGAAGTCTCCTCTCATCACTTTGGATTCACACTTTGAATGTGTCTTTATGGGTATTATTGAACGCTGGTTAATGCAGTATTCTCCCATAATGTAAGTGTTAGTATATACAGTAATTGGCCTATGTAATATATTCACCGAGAGAATCCTCTGTGCACTGAAATCAGGTCAAGTGCTGCAGTACTGCTGTTGTGTTCTCAAGTTAAGTAACCTGTGTGTGTGTGTGTGTGTGTGTGTGTGTGTGTGTGTGTGTGTGTGTGTGTGTGTGTGTGTGTGGGTGTGTGTGTGTGTGTGTGTGTGTGTGTGTGTGTGTGTGTGTGTGTGTGTGTGTGTGTGTGTGTGTGTGTGTGTGTGTGTGTGTGTGTGTGTGTGTGTGTGTGTGTGTGTGTGTGTGTGTGTGTGTGTGTGTGTGTGTGTGTGTGTGTGTGTGTGTGTGTGTGTGTGTGTGTGTGTGTGTGTGTTTCAGTTTGCTCGGGTTCAGGACAGGATGGGTGTGCAGGAGGAGCTGGACAGGTTGCTGTTCCTGGTGTCGGACCAGTCTCTGTTTCTGCTACCTGAATACCACCAGAGGATCAAGGTTTGGATCAGACGCTCGACTCGCTGCCCTGACCTGTTTGTACATGTCTATTTATCAGAATAAGATTGAGATTTCTTTGTTTAATTTTAAATCTCTGACCAAACTCCTATCTTTAAAAAGTATGGTTTAAGGTACATTTCTAATTATTTTTAAATGTGCATTAAATCTGTTTATTTGTATAGCACATTTAGCTTACCCTTTATACACAGAGTCCTACTCTGAGGGGGGACGTGTGTGTGCACTAATGTTCATGGAAATCTAATAGTTGTCAGGATAATCTTCTTCAACAAAAAAATTGGAGAACTATAAATATCATTATTATTTATCCATAGGGAGCCATGTGTGTTTTCAAAACTGTTCTTAGCAATCCATTTCATATTTATTTAAATATTTTTGTGTAAAGAGAATTGCTGAAATTCTAAGAATTTTAGGGATCAAAACTTTCCAAGTAGGGCATATTTTAATTCAAAGTTTCTATTAAAGTATTTAACTTTGAATGTCTGACATATGGACGGGGATGACGTCATAACCCTTGTAAAAATAAAAGGGTGTTGATATTGATATGATTTTCTTTTATGAATGAAGTTTCACATTTTTGGCAAATCCCTGGTAAAAATCCACGAAATATTGCCAAACCGTCTCCTAGATCAAGGGTTCCTAAACCTTTCAGCCTGCGACACCCAAAATAACAGTGCCAGAGACTGGCGACCCCCCACTATCACGTGATGACTGGACGCACGCACGCACTAATAGGCGTATCCAAACACGTGCATAACGACAACACACAAGAACAGAACAGCCTGACAACCATGATATGATTTTACATATAGCAATTTAATATAAGATAACAGCAGAACTCGTGAGTCAAAGTAATCTCCGTGTGAATTAGAAGAACATTGTTGCGGTGCAAACTGTAAAAATACATAAAGGTAATAAACATATGAACATTGTTGCTGTGAAAACTTTAAAGACATAAAAGGTAATAATAACTAATAAACATATGAACATTGTTGCGGTGCATATTTACATTTGGGGAATACGCTATGTTTCAGCGTTAATCTCACCTAATGAGACGGGTGGGCAATATGCATGGAGCACAGCAAATCCATCCTGGGCTTAATTTTGGAGACGGCCACTCGGAGATCATCCTCCACGTTTAGACGAGATTTGTTTTTTATGTATGTCAGTGCCGAGAAAGTCTTTTCGCACAGGTATGTGGAGCCAAACGGCGTCAGCACGTCCATCGCGGCCTTGGAAAGCTGTGGGTATTCCCTCTCAACTGAAATCCAGAACTCAGCAAGCGTCTGCGCATTAAAAGCTGTCTTTAATGTGCGGTCACTTGACAGTTCAGTCATCTGTCATCCATGTCGGATGACAGATGACTTGCGGTCATTACGGTAAATGGTGATCTTATCCAGTCATATTTTTCCGGAACTGCTTCCTCTGGGAAATACTTGTTAAAGTGTTCCAGGAGGGCTTGCAGGTGAGTAGTGATAGACGTCTTCACAGAGTTAACACTAAGATCATTTTCCTCTATGAATTCCTCCAGCTCAGGAAACATATCGATCCTGCCCATTTCAACTCGCGCAGTCCAGCGATCCACTTTCCTCTTGAATGCGCAGATTTTATCATTCAAGGACATGATGCTTGTGTTTTCACCTTGCAATGACAGGTTAAGTCCGTTCAGTCTGTCAAATATGCAAGACAAATATTAGCATAACCTGTCAGGGTCTGTCAGGTGGTCAGCGAGCTGGGACCCATGCTCCGTGAGAAATAAGCGCATCTCGTCCCGCAGTTCATACAGGCGGCTGAGAACATTTCCCCTTGAAAGCCACTGACTTCTGTGTGGAACAGCAGGCCCTGATGCTCCGATCCCACTTCGTTGCAGAGATTGGCGAACAGCCTGGTATTGAGTGGACGGGATTTGATGTCGTTGACCATTTTTATCGCTGTCTCAAGAACACTCAAGAAGCTCTGGGTCAAGCGTTTCACTCGCTAGAGCTTCTCTGTGGATAATACAGTGCGTAAAGATAACGTGGGGCGCCACTTGTAAGACTCTTGCTTTTAGTCCTCTCTTTTTCCCCAGCATTGCTCCAGCACCATCTGTACACACACCGATGCACTCATCCCAAGACAGTCCCTCTTCTTTTATTTTGTTGTCAAGTTTTGTGAAAATGTCCTCGCCTGTGCACTTTAGCTCCAGCGGGGTGCAAAACAGCATGTCCTCATCAAGTTTTCCATCAAAACTGGTGAAAACAAGCACTTGGGCAGAGTTTGACATATCTGTGGATTCGTCTAACTGCAAAGCATATTTCCCTTTCTTCACTCTGCCAATCAGCTGACACTTGATATCCTGGGCCATGTCCGTGATGCGCCGGGATATGGTCCCGTCAGACAGCGGCACTGCTTCCAGCTCCCGTGCCTGTTTATCCCCATGCATTGCCCGACTCATAGCGATAGCAGCAGGTTTAATTAGGGTTTCCCCGATTGTGTGTGGCTTTTTTGCCTGTGCAGTTAAATATGCCACCTCATATGATGCCTTTTGAGCCTTGGTAGGGATTGTTGCTTGGTTAGTTATAACTTTCTTTTGGCCTTCCAATTCTCTCTGCTTTCGGCGGAAAAACTCTGCTGGTTTAGTAGCGAGAGAAGGGTGCTTCGTGTTTAAATGTCTGAGCATTTTTACGGGCTTTAAGCTCTCATGTGCAAGAACCTCAGTGCACACTACACATTGGGGATGTTGTGCTTCATTGATAATGAGGCATGTGAATCCGTACTGGATGTATTCCTCTCGATACTTGCGACACTTGGATGAAGGCTGGTCTGACTGCTTATGGACCGCCTTACGGTTGTCGTCTCCTCCTCCTCCTCCTCCTCTTCCCGCGCAAGAAGTCGACGGCCTTTGTGATGGCGGCTCTCCGCTCTCCTCCGCTGCCTTCTCATGTCTATGCACACGTTGTTATTATTATTAATAATAATACAAATAATAATAATTAAAAAATATATTTAAACATTTTATTTATTTTTTAAAAACACCTCAGGGGTCACATCAAGAGGATTCTGAAAACATCTGGTCGCGACCCCCACTTTGGGAACCCCTGTCCTAGATCACCATTTGTCCTGTTTGCATAGATAACAGATATTGAGACTCGGCCATGTTATTGTGATAGAAATGATTCAGTGAATTTAGCAAGTAGATGTGGCAGACGAGATATGATTAAATCTGGCCTACAATCTTTTGAACCTAACATATTTTTGCGATTCAGAAGATAAATACTATTTAGATGAAACTGATCCTGACCAAACCGCTCCTAAAGGTTAGTTTTCTCTCCTCAGGTGCTGCAGTCCCTCCAGTACGTGGACAGCAGCGGGGCGGTGCAGCTGAAGGGCCGCGTGGCCTGTCAGATCAGCAGCCACGAGCTGCTGCTGACCGAGCTGCTGTTCGAGAACGTCCTAAGCCCGCTGGCCCCCGAGGAGAGCGCCGCCCTGCTGTCCTGTTTGGTATTCACGCAGAAAACACAGGTGGAGCCGCACATTACCAACACACTGCAGGAGGTAAGGAGAAAGGAAGCTTTTCTTGCTTTTATCTCATGAAAAGCACATATTTTAAAATGACAGCCCTGATGTGTATGTGTACTGACTGTGTATAAGACTCTGCCTTCTCTGGGTGACTCACACACGTTGACACACTTGTACTCAGTTTAACATTCTACATATTTTCCCTGCAGAAAGGACAATAAGAGCACTTCACTTGACTCATCCAAGCCTCTCTCACTTATTAATACACTCGTCTGTCTCTGTCAAATTCGCCTCTGCTGTGTCGGTGTGTGTTGTGAACGGCCCCCTGATACATGAAAGTGCTTTATGAGGTCCTGAATTAGTGATGACCTGAGCTCTGTAGACCTGCCATAGAGGAGCAACGGTACATTTTGTAAAACAGATTTCTTGAACATCTCCAAGAGGAGAGAGAGTGATGCATTTAAAGGCTGCTTGTAAAACTAAAATCTCTCTTTCAGGCTTAACCTTTTCTTCTAACCCCCACCTCTCTCGTTCTCTTTGTGGTTTTCTCTCAGGGTATCGATCGGGTGCTTTCAGTGGCCAAGCGTATTGGAGAGCTGCAGAGGGAGTGTGAGATACCGCAGACAGCTGAGGAGTTTGTTGGCCAGTTCAAGTTTGGCCTGACAGAGGTGGTGTACTGCTGGGCCAGAGGCATGGTGAGGTTTCACTCTCGGTTATTGTTTTCGCCAGGTGTAAGTCTGTGCGGACATAATGTATTCAGTTGTGTTTGCCTGTGTGTGTGTGTGTATCTGTCTGTCTGTCTCTTTCATTCAGAATAGTTTAAAAACCCATTGTATTGTGTGCCCCAGTAATAAAAGGCATTTCCAGCCAGGCTAACACTGAGTCTCGCCTAACCTGTAGCACTTTAGTGGTTGCACTTGATTTAGAGTTCATTTAGACTCTGGTATTAACATGCATTCTGTATCTTGGTGAGAATACATACATGTTAACTAAATATAATAATAATTTCGGCCTTTCTTCACTTGATCCTGTCTTTAAATTGAGGGCAGGTACTTCCATAGTTTGTAGTGGGCACAGAAATCATAGCTTAGTGTGATCTTAAAGGCTGAATATTTAATATCAACAATGTGAATGATGTTTTACCCCCAGCAGTAGTTTAATTAATGGGATATCTCAAAGGCAGCTTGGTTAGACTGGTTGTGTTTAATCGTCAAATAATTTTCTGATATCTCTTTTTATTGTTTATTGTTTATAATACCGTATGATATCCCAAAGCTTGAATTGAGGCTTATTATGTCTAATTATTTATTCAATATTAGTTTAAATAGTTTTATTGTATATAATACTTAGCACTGGTAATTACATAATATTAAAACACATACAGACAGATTTGTATATCCCTCTGGATGTATGCTATAACACTTTATCTCCTCATCCTCGTGTTGCACCATGTCATGCCTCACCCTGCTCGTGTCTCGCTCCCTCTGTCCCGTCACAGCCGTTCGCAGAGATCGCCCTGCTGACCGACGTGCAGGAGGGCACGGTGGTCCGGTGCATCCAGCGCCTGGATGAGGTGCTGAAGGAGGTGCGCCAGGCCGCCCGCATCGTGGGAGACTCCGTCCTGGGGAGCAAGATGGAGAAAGCCTCCCTGGCCATCCGCAGGGACATCGTCTTCACCGCCTCCCTCTACACCCACTGAGGAGAAGTGTTCTTTTGTCTGAAAGGTGTTAGAGGGATGGAGAAACATGTGGGGGAGGTGAAGTGGTGGTTTATGTTAACAAGAAGTGCTGTATGTGCCTACAAAACACGTCAATGTTTACATGAAAATTCCTGACCATAAAAAAAAGGAATGATTTGAACCACCAGACCAAGGTAGAGACTGTGGGAATTAAATCTTGATTATAATTTATTGTACATTAATAAAACAAATCTGTATTAAAACACACATGGATTGTGCCCACATATTTGTATACATAAAAAATGAAAGATTTTTTGAAATGATTTGCCTGCTTTCATCAGTGTAATTTCCTGGCTTCTCTGACATCCTGCTGTAAAGACCTCAAGGTAAAATGTGCCATCTGAGGACAACCTGCGTGAGAGGAGAAACTGAGGTGGTGTAATATCATGCAAGGGAAGAAATCCGTGGCTCTGTGTTGAGCTGTGATGGGTTGCTCCATCACAATGCGTGTGCAGTTTCGCAATCCGAGCTGTCGCTTTAAGACAACGATAGCTTTGTGTCTGATTAATTCAATGTACGGCTACGCGTTAGTGGAGAAACCTTATTAGACTGCCGGCCGCACCGAGAGAGGGGAGCACTGCGCGCTGCAACACAATTAGCCTCACTTAGGGAGAAAAACACTTGAAGTTATAATAAGGTGTTTTTGAGATGAAGATATCTTGAGGATGGGTTGTTCGGAGTAAAACAACTGCATCGAGAAAAGAGGGATTTTTTTTCACGACCAGCTTTGGAGTACATCACAGAGGAGGACAGAAGATTGGAAGGCATGTCGTCGGAAAAACACGGTGAGAGGTTTTAATTGGGATGATCGGCCGTGTTTTGGAGCTTCATTGAGTCTAAAACACTGGAGATTTTACAATTTGGGTCTTTATTTTTTTTTTCAAATGGAAATAATTTTCGCTTTTCAGGCTGACGAGATCTTTCTCCTCCAGCTCCCCCTGTTGTCAACATCTCTGTTTATCTGCACAGCGCTGCTTCTATAGGATGCTGCACCGCTGTGTGGGTGCAGACCCGGGAGGAAAGCTTCATAGGGCCGCATAATGTATCCAGGGTGCTCAATGAGAGTTAAAAGGGACATTTTCATGATTATATGTCAATCACATGTAGATTATTTGATTACCTATCGGCTTGAAAATGTAGCTACTTTTCATGATATTCACATGACACGGTGCGGTTTATCCCGGATTTATTGTTATTTTTTCCTTTTCTTTCCTAGTCTCATTATCATTATTACGCACAAGCCTACGTACGTCTCTCCTGACTGTGAACATCAGTGTGGGTGTCCTCTGCGCGTGCACAACTTCACTTGCGCGTGGTTAACAGCCTTAATTAATAATCATCCTACACGTTTTGTCTTTCCAGCTTGCTCTTCGATTATTTTAGGACGTTAAAGCGCCAACTACCGATGGAGCTCAAACTGCAGATTTACACAGAACAAAAGAAAGGTCATAATGAAAAACATTTAAAGTGGCCATTGATACAGTAAATGGCAGACTGTACAGGCTGCACATCTGCCTGTTGTCTCGTGTGTGGCCCTCTATCATTATTGCTGATTAAACATCAGTACCAGGCCTACTTTGTATTTTATAAGGATGCAGAATATTGCTTATCAATTTAAATACTGTAAGGCAATGATGCTTTGCAGATGTCTCAATGGGAATGATTTAGGTCCGTTTAAAATTCACTGAAGCTCAGTATTATGTTCTTTGTTGTCATTGTTCACCCTGCTGCTTCCATTTGTATTTGATTTATTTATTCTTAGGGACAATGCACATTGATTACCATCACTGGACATGTTCCAGTGTCTGCCTAAAGGCTCATTTTCTGAACTGGTGTCCCTTGGGCTGATGGTAAATTGTCCATAAAACAACAATTAAACACACAACATGTGAACACAGAAATTGAAACTTGACAAAGCAAAACAGCTGAAAAGGATAAAAGAAAGCTTAGTAGAGTAATGCAATGTAGGACATTTTAAAACAGGCAGTTACACTAAACAATGTTAAGAAGAAAATCAGCACAAACAAGTTAAATGTGACAACACAAAATCACATTGCGTAAGATGATTGAAAGCAGTAGGGACACAATCTGACCAACACACAAAAACAGGGCACAAAGGGTAGTTAATTTATGATAACAGGTCCTTTGTTGTTGCTGTTGCTTTGTTGTTTGTTCAAGATTGTGTGCAAAGGAACAGTAAGAGTCACTTAAACATACAGTATATTTAATGGAAGAATGTTCCAAAAAGGTCTTATTGTAAAAGCCGGCCGAAAGATGTTTTCCTCTTTGGGACAGTATACAGTATGTCTTATCTAACCTGGGTTAAATTACACCTGCAACGTGTTCACACACTCTTAGTCACATGACTCTACAGTGTCAGCACATGCCAAGCTATATTCATTGTACTTGATATTTTATCCACATGTTTATTTTATTCTTCTGCTTCACATTCCTCATAACATCCTGTTTAGTCTGTGCCCTTGTACTTAAGTGTCACCGTCATAATTAGAATAATTTAACGAGTGTTGGTTTTGCTATATTTTGCATTTAATGCATTCAGGTTGTGGAAGGGGATTGGCTGGGACTATTTAGCAATGCAAGTTTGAAAATAAATAAATAATACCACCTAGTCTTGCAGCAGCTCTCTCCTATTGGCTCAGGAACCAGAGGGTTGCTGGTTCAAGTCTCCAAAACAGACAAATAGCACAGTGTGGACTTTCAGAGGTGCCGGTTCACCTCCTGGGTAAACATTCAACTATCTCTAAAAAAAAGGTCATAAATTAGTCATTTTACTTTGATCAATAACACTTGATTTCTGTTTGTAAATCAAAGTGGTAAACCATACCAACAAAGATTTTTAGTTTTGAGAAGATGGTCCTTTTTAAAATTGGAAATACTTTTTTTCAGACATGTTACTGTCTCATGGAACCTTAAGCTACAAATCCACCATTTCTCAGCTTCTACTTTCCGTAGCCTTTAAACGGAGAAACACCAACATGTGTCTTGTCCTTCATGTTTGCCAAGCTGCTTGCCCTTTTAAATGTGTCCCTTCCCTCATGCCAGCTCCTTTCCCCTCTTGTATGTTTCTGCTCCGCTTCCTGCTTGTGACAGAATCGGCGTTACGTAAAGATCGTCCCCAAGCACAATGCGTCATCCCTCATCACTCAGCTGCTTCGCTCTCATCCTGTCCCATGAAATCCTTCCTCCTCAACCACGTCTTCTCTTTATCCTCACTCCTCATGTCCCTGTCAATCTGGATTACCGTGCACCACAGCCACTTCCCTGCTGTGAAAGCACAAAACCCCCTCAGTCATTTTCAATGTTGACTAAAACAAAGAAGGAATAAGGATGTTCAGACAGACAGACCATAAGAGGACGTTTTTGACATTTCTAACCACTCGTAAAAAACGGTTTTAATGGGAGAAGGAGAGAAAAAGGCCTTTCTTCTCTGGAGGTGAAAATGTCAATCACTGTCATCATTAGCACACAGACTACACATGTTTTGTGGAGGAGGTTGGAAGTCTCACTGAGGAGCTTTGGTATGTGTAATTGTTTCTTCCCCTCCTCAGCAGTGAGATAAGACATAATTCATTCAACATGCACACAAATGTGTTATAGTGCTTGAGTTAGATAACATGCCCTTACTCTTACATCCGTTTATTTTCTTCCTCTGCCTTTTTCTATTTGTGATCCTTCTCCTACCTGCTTTGTTCTTATCTTCCCTCATTCTTCTTCTTCTTCTTCTTCTTCTTCTTCTTCTTCTTCTTCTTCTTCTTCTTCTTCTTCTTCTTCTTCTTCTTCTTCTTCTTCTTCTTCTTCTTCTTCTTCTTCTCCTCTCAGGTCTTGATGACTCTAGCCGTCAGACCATGCAGCCTCCTCCATACCTCCCCGGCCCGCAAGACCCAAACGTACCTCAGCATCCCAACATGCAGCATCCACCCGGCACCCAACCCAACTACCCTCCTCCCCCTCCTCCCCCGGGCTCAGATGGATATCTCCAAGAAACTCAGTTCCACTGCGGCCCGATGGGACCTCAGGGGGCCATGCAGGGCTACTCGGTCCAGACCCAGGGCCCCGGGGGCACCATGCCTCACGCCCCTGTAGGGTACCTCCAGCCGGGCTACCCGCTCCAGCTGCAGCCGTGCACAGCTTATGTACCTGTCTACCCCATGGCATCGGTGAGTCAGAGACGAGCTGAGTGCTTTGAAAGATTTCACAGGTCTGACATCAGGCTGCTGCAGAATTACACCAGTCTCTCTTCAGTATACTTTGACCTTCTTCCCACCTCATTTCACAGCTATGTTTTCCACCCTAATCATTTACAAGGATGTCTATTGGATAAAACATATATAGTTTGGTATAAAACAAGAGGGAAATGCAGACAGTGTTTTATTATATCCTAAGGTTGTTTTTCGTCTACTATTTCGTTGCAAAAATGTGTCTATATAAAAATGGTTCTTTAAACATTAAAAACATTTACATAAAAACACAATAGAAGATCCAATTAAAGGGACAAGCTAACTGGGGAACAAAATAAAACGAATGGTAGACGAGTACACCATGATTCCAGCTCACAATATAATAGCAGATCCAAGGACTGAGTATGCGCTTTTTTATAGAACAAATGCTATATCATGCCCAGGATGTGAAATAAAAGGCATTACATTATCATCACGCAGCATTCAGCTGAAAACGAGCTAACCATGGGGGCTGAATTGGCATATTCTTGAACTTGCGCATGATTTCTTTTATGGATTGCAGTAACTATGCTTTTTATTATGTTATATTATGTGCTGTCATATATGGTTGATATTCTTCATATGCTCTGTGCAAAAAATATTCTCCTACGGGCAATACAAGTTTCATTTATTGCTTCATTGGGTCATTTCTGTCTGGGGAGGCTCTGTATTTTCATGAGTTATTCCGAAGTCATGGTGATTCAAAGTGAATACATTTAGACTGAAATAAAAATAAATCTGATATAAATGGTTTCCCTTAACAGAACTTTAAACTTTGCAGGGGAAATTGCATCTATATTTTTTGTAAATTAGTACAAGAAAAACACAAGAAAGAAGAAGACGGCTTATCTTAACAGTTACTTGATGATAATAATGTTAATGCAATGTTCTATTTAAAACCAAAATAAAACAATTAGAAGGGAACATCATTTTTCCAAAAATACAACATGAGATGAGCGGATGTATACTTTATGTAAATAATATCCTGCTTATATTGTGTTTACAGAAAATTGGCCTTTCAATGGTATTTGTATTTGTCAGACAGTTCATAGATTTGTTTATATTCACGGTCATCTGTATATCTTTCTTACTCTCTAATGCTGATTTATTTCTATTTTGATATGTTTCTATTTTAGAATTGTTTATGTCTCTTTTAGTTTGTTATTATGCCTTGTTTTGTTTTATGCTGCTGCAACTAAACATTTTCACAAATTGAGATGTATAAAGTGCATCTTATCTTATCTTATGTGAGTAGTCGTTGGTTTAGTAAAATAATAGTTGCAAGTACTTTTTTTTCAATAAAGCTGCAGATGTTTGTTTAGTAGATAAAGCCATTCACACCCACCCTGAAGTAAACGGCCAGTGGGGACATTAGCCCCCAAAATGAATCATCAAACAACTGAAAGTGATTTTGTTCTCACCACCAAGTGCATGAATTGAAAGCAAGAGCTGGGGATTAATCCTCAAATTGAATACATTCTTATACGGTCTATGATTCCATTCCATGTTGCTTATGGAACTTCTACATGTACGCCTCTTTGATACATGCAGAGACATTGCTCATGCAGCTGTCCTCTTTGACTGCGTCCCCTTGTCCTGTGTCTTTTGATATGAAAGTACTTTGTAAACAGCTCTGTTATTAAAAAGCTGTCATACTGACTGTCTGTCTTCTCCCTCCCTCAGGGTCAGCCCTACATCCAGGCGGGGGGGGGCCACCCTGGGATCCCACCCGGACAGATTCATCCCATGCAAATGCCCCCCGGCATCACCCTGATGGACCGCCGGCCGCCCCACGACTACCTGCCCATCGCCGTGCTCACCACCGTCTGCTGCTTCTGGCCCACAGGCATCATTGCCATCATCAAAGCAGTGCAGGTTAAAAACACTTCATCGTATTTTGTGATCTCTGAGCTTTATTAACATAATGCCGCCTCCACCAGGGAGACTTTGTAATGTAATGCATCTTTGAGTCATTACACCCTTCGTTTTATTTTCAGGATTGTACCTGCCTAAAGAATGACAGTGATCAAAACAAAAATATTGTAGGCTATCTAGAAAAGTCAGATCATATTTCTTTTAGTCACACTTTTTGGGGAAAACACCCACATATGGGAGACAAATGGGGGGTGGAAATGTCCTGCCATTACTGGAAGACTGTTCATTCTAAAGCAATACTTCTTCCATGCATCACATGACCTTGAGCTACAGTTTGATGAAAATTGTTAATTGCAAAGTGAATTAACATTAAGTCTTATTTCTAGGCAAATTTAAACGATTCAGTATGGTATTGTCAATCCAACTTATTTATTCAAACCGTCTCCCTCGCTGTCAGCCATTGGAAAGTCTGAAGAGCAGCAATGCATTGTGGGGCATTTGAGTTGCAAAGTCAGCTTACATTTCATACTCAAGAAATACTTGCTAATGTAGTATATGTGTATATCTATACACAATATCCACATACTATATAGTTGAAATGCTCTTCATTCTAGGCAAGGCCAGGCAAGTTTATTTATATAGCACCTTTCAAAACAAGGCAATTCAAAGTGCTTTACAAAAATGAAAGACATTAAGAGCATTAAGAAACAGTGCAGCAGAAACATATTATAAAATGTCATTTCAAAACACTCATTTAAAAGCAAAGATAATAAAACATAAAAAATAATAACACAGGTACATGAATAAAAGTTACAGTGCAGTAATAAAAAAAACTGCTTTTCCTGACAAAGCAACTCCGAGGTGAATTACAAATGCTGACAACGTACAGTATGTTTTCAATACCATTAAATAATGCACAGCCGGACATAAAAGGTCTACAGGAGAAGCAATCTGTCACTGTAGGATTTATATTACACATTTAAAGATAATTTATCTTGACTCAGTGTACCGGCATTACACCTACAGTGCATACTTTCATCCATATATTAGGACCTCAGCGTACAACATACCCCATGTTGTATGTTGGTCATATTTAGTTGAGCGTGATGTGAGAAATGTAAATATAGGTCTGGTGACTCTCAAACCTCGTGATGCCTGTTGTTTGCCACTGCAACGGCAGACTGTGCTGACCAACATACACAACACACAGTTCTCATTACGTAACTGCACCATTGTCGGTGCAACGGAGTAGAATGGATTTTTTCCTCTGGGCCTGCTCAGCTGGCTTTGAGTTAAGTTGAGCTGACAAGGCATGGACCCACCGGTCTGAGCCGTATATGTTGTAATGGTGTGTTAATGTTGTGTGGAGTGGCCTCTTTCTGCACATTCAGCCTGTGCTGCAGTGAAATCGATCCATTCATGGTGCTTTATACTCCCTCCTGCTCCCACTCTGCATCTTCTTGTTACATAATCCTTATTTCTCCTCTCTCCCATACACCCATCCCCTCCCTCCTGCCTCACTTAGGTGCGCACGGCGATAGCCAGAGGGGACATGGTGACGGCGGAAATAGCCTCCCGCGAGGCTCGCAACTTCTCCTTCATCAGCCTGGCTGTTGGTATTGCCTCCATCGTGCTGTGCACCATCCTCACCGTGGTCGTCATCATCGCCTCGCAGCACCACGACGACGACTGGGATCCCTAACTCCTCGCAGTGTCAGACAAATGGAAATCATGGCGTTTACATAGCTAACTACTCTCAAGCGTTTGGAGGAAATAGGAGCACTGAGAATGCACACAAACTGCTATTGCATCGCTGACACACACACAGCTCCGACCCAACCTGCTGCCATCAAACACACGACCAAAAACAACCAATCACAGCTGATGTTCAAACGCCAAATACAAGCATCTGTCAAATGAGGCCCAGTATTTCTGTTAGTACAGCGAGTGCTTAATATTTACACTCTGAAATGAGCTGCAAGACGGAAGCTCCTTGTTTTAACAATTCATTTGATGCCCATTAATTCATACATAGGATGTTAGGTAGCTACTAAATTGGACCCAGATTAATTGTTTTTAGGATAGTTAAATGCCCATTTTAGTCTACATTTGTTCTTCTTTTTTATAGTGCCATGTTGAAGCAGTGTTGATTTGCAGAGTTGTATTATTGCTGTTGTCAAGCTTATAGAAAGTGTTAGATGGGGTGATCAATACACATTTAACACACCAAATGGAGACTGGACTGTGTCTAATGTAATCAAACACAGAGTATTTATTTGAGATTCATCGTTTGTATGTTACATGGACACTTAGGCTGGATGAGATGATACATTATTTATGAATTATATGTTTTTTTATTTATTTAAATATCTGTTATGTATTAATTTATTCAATGCAACGACTTTCTCTGCTCTAATTTACATTATATCACTAGTTGTTGCAGCTATACAACACTCTGAAATTGGCTTAAATTTGATATCTGATGGTGATGCAAGACGTTACGATGCAGCTGCTTACATTCATAGTTTTATAGTGCATGATAAATATACATTTAAGCTAAAGGGGTGTCCAGTGCAATAATAGCTGTTGGTGGGAATATTTCCTAAAGTACAAATGTGAGGTACAGTATTGTAGTACAAGCTACTGTCAAAATAAGAAATGGAGACAATTTAGATAATTGAATTTTAGGTTTGCAAACATTATTTTGGCAGTAATTTAGAAATGTATTTGCCTATCTTGTGTTGCACATCTCTTAGCTATTTAGTCTCTCAGACACTGTATGTGAAAATGTAGTGCACCGTAAAACTTAAGAGGCAACATAACCCTGCATGTCATCCTCAGTTTGTCTCCATTTGTCTTAAATATTGAGGTTTCACTGTCACTGACAAAACGAGTCAGGGTTCATGTCACAAAAGAGTGTGGTCTCCTAAATGAAGCAGCAGGTGTGCTGTTATGTATAAGAGCGAACATGGCCGTAACGTTACTGTATGAACTATGACCTGAGGTTTCTGGGGTTATGGGAGGAACTGAAAATGAATGTTTCCAATAAGAGAGAGATACATTATTAATGCCTATACTGTATTGTAGCACTTTCCGCTCTTTGAAATCTTTCCCTCTCTGCCTCTATCTTTTTTCCTATCAACATGAGTTATTGGACCTATTCATATTTCCCTTCTGCTCCCCCTTTTTCCTCTGTTGATCCCTATGATGATGCTATTTTTAAAAGAGTTGTACAGAGATATTTAAAATGATGTTTGTTGAACAAAAACAGACGGTATAAATACAGTTTATTCTGTAGTATATATTATGTTATTATTAATATTGGCAACGGCATTACATTTGATTATCACGTATGTATTATATTAAGTAAATCTGGGCACATATTTATCAATCTTCTAAAAACTACAATTAATATTGCTCCTAAAAGCCAGTTTAGTAACAATACCGTTTTGTGAAGAGACTTCCTCCTTTCTACAGCCTGTAACTTTTATTTGATTGATCACATATATGTACAGATACCAGGATTTACCCAATAACTGCCTTATTGATTATTATTTAAAAGAATAGATTAGAATTTTTTTATTTTCCAGCCGAGGCAGGAGAATTATCTTCGATCTCACCTTAAAAAACTATCAATTTTACTCAGTGAGTAACATCGTTTTTTTTCTGCCAAAACATGTGATTTAATAATTACAGAATTATTCTGACTGTTCAGATAACATATTATTATTAATAGCTGAAGACTTTCTGATAAAATTGCTTTTATTAACAGTTGAACTTTGTGGGAATTATGCTTATTCGCCATCTTGCAGAGCATTAGATGAGAATATCAATATGACTCTTTGTGCGTATCCATCCATCGTCTACTTAAAAACTAATAATTTAAATTAGTGAGTAGGGGTAAAATTAAGGTTTTTCTTTCTTTGAACACTTAAATGAATACTTCACCTACAAAATAATCAACTGTATATAAATTATTCACTGTTTTACCTGAAGTTCTTTAGGAAAAGTTATTTTCTTTTCACGATAAATGAAGAATTTTAGAAGCCGGAGAAGTTCTCATTTAAGCAAAAGGAAAAATCCCTTTTAGCCGTTTGATAAATAAACGCCCTGTGCTAATATGATTGACTGAGTGATATTTCAGTGTTAAAAGAGTAAACGAAGCACAGTATTGTTTAGTATTATAATTGTGCAGAGGGCTCTGACAGTGAGTGTGTGTCTACTGCATAGAGTGACTCTTAGCATATCTAGTTTATACAGCACTAGGCTTCATCTCCCTGTGTGCTTTCTGATGTGACTTAACATAGTTGTTTATACACAGCTGGGAGATGTGTACTTCATTTTTATTTTTGAAATTATTATTTATTGAGCTTGTAAACGCGATGGGTTGCTTGTTTCAAAGAGCCAGAAATGTCCTGTGTACATGTGGTTCTCTTGAGGTTTATTATTATAATTATGTTCATGGCTGTGTTGCACATGCGTTAGTTGTTTCTGACTTCAGTTGTTTGAGTAATGAATAAAAGAATCATTTTTTGGTTGTGAACGATACACTGGTAAAGACTGTATATTTTGTTTGTGTCTGTTTTCCCCCTCTCCTGTCTCTCCATCCTCTCTGTGTCTCTGTGGCCTTTCCTCTCTCGTCTCATCACTAAGCTATTTATAGTTGCCCCGGTTTTTCTCCCTCTCTGTCTCTCTTTTGCCTCCCTCTATCAGAACATGAACTACAGTATCTCTCACTATCTGCTGCTTAATCACATTGTGTTTTACAGCATCTCATTTTTCCTACATTTTGCTTTCATTGCTTTTTGATCATCATCTTTGCAACAATAGGATTTGTTTGCCTTCCCATCCAGGAAGCATTGGTCTGTCAGAACGGTCTATCACTTTGATTTTAACTGATATATCTTGATAACCGTTGGATGTAATGTTTTTTTTGTGCCGGCATTCATGGTCCCAAGAGGATGAATAATGACTGTCTGAATTTTCTACAAGCGCCACCATGAGGTTGACATTTGTGGGTTAGAGTGCAATGTTCCGTGAGGTTGCAATTCGATGTGTAGATGTGTAGACAAAGACGAGAACAGAAGCATGAAGGGAGATAAAAAGATTTCCCTTGATGAAGCTGTGCAATGATGCTGAAAGCAAGCTAACACGAATCGTTGGCTTTAGTTTTGTGACTATATTCCCTCAAATGTCAGCAACAGAAGCTAAACCAGACTGTGTCTTTTTCTGTGATCTCACACCTTTGGTTTTATGTGTGTAGTAGGAGTAGATTACCTATGCATTTGTGTGTGCAGCATGCTGCAGGTTTCTCCCATATTACCTGTGACTACCCATCAGTCCCGGTGCTGTTGCCGAGGTGACAGCCCAGCGAGAGAGCTGCAGGATGACACAACACACAGCGAGTCAGTCAGCGTGGCTGACCCGGGAGAAGCTGGGTTCTGTGATGGAGGAGAGAGGCGTGCAGCGCGAGGCCAAGTTAAACGATTCAGAGATGCTGGCTGTCCTCGGGAGGCTAAATGGCCATCTGTGATTCGACACACACAGGCTGGCTCAGCTCCCACCTTCAGTATCTCCATCAAACCTCTTTCTATTGGTTGTATTGTTTAGGCCCTCCATTTTTTCTGATAGGATTCAACTACAAACCAATGTTTTTGCTGAAAAACAAATGTAAAATCTCTTGAGACCCGGAAAAAAGGTTTTAATATTTAGAGCATCTATTTTTAGCATCATTTGAATTCCAGAGATCAATATCAATAAATATTTTGTTCTCAATATTTTTTTTATATTTATTTTAAAATATGTTTCCTGCAGTGGATATGGGGTAAATATTTTCTACGAAACACAGATTACAAGGTTCTATTTGGAAACTAAATGGAAATTAATTTTCAATTTGTTAAACTGAGTAAAATACCAGAGTACTTCTTCTAACTTCACCAATAAATCAACATGAAAAATAGTTCTACAATTAAAATCCAGTGGTAAAATGAAAGTAAGTTCATAGTATACTCAAGTATTGTACTTATATGGGGAATTTTAAAATACTTTACGTAAGCAGTTTACTTCATACTTTCACTTCGCTAAATTTTAGAGAGATATTTGTTTTTCCAACTGAAACATAAAAATGCAACAAATGAAACTGACAATAAAAGGTCAGAAGATAAAAAGATTGAAAACAACTAGTTTAATTTGTATCTTATTATGAAAAGTAACTTTAATTACAGCTGTAGATAGTGCTACTTACGACACATCCATAAAAACTATACTGAAGAAGAAGTATTAAGTAGCATGAAATAAAAATACTAAAGTACCTTAACATTGTACCAAGGTACAGAACTTGACAAACTATACTGAGATACTTTCCACCACTGCCTTCAGCTCAACCATAAACAGACATACTAAATAATCTACTGCAAATCAAATCACAAGATTTCTTATAATATTTGTGCAAATACTCAAAACATCAGTAACTAAGGCCGTGATTGTCATGTGTACAGGAGTGCAAACATTGTTTTACAGCATCCGGACCAGACAGCGTTTGGCAAAGTGCAGGAATTGTTGGGAACAAATAGACGAGGATCCAGGTGATGCAAACACAGAGCTGGCATAAGAAAAACATCAGTACAGGCGCCTGCAGACTGGAGAGTGAAGCTCCAAACAAGTCCTTCATTTAAGGAAATGATCCAACAAGTCAGTTTGTCTCCAGAGCATAGGTGCAAAGTTAAAAAAGTCACGCTCCATGAAGGAGGTTTGTGTTATCGAAGGATCTGCTTTTTGATGTACTGGCAGAGGCAGAGAGGGGCGGTGGTGCAGTGATTCCTCCGGGGACGGAGGCGGTGGTGGGTCGGTCCTGACAGCCGCTGGGACACCAGCAGCTTCACGTACGCTGCACTGTAGGTCATCAGAAGCTGGTAGGCTTTGGCCTGCAAAGAAGAGTATTAGAAGTCTTAGTAACCTTCTTGATTCAAAATATTAAAACATAATGGCTATTCCTATTTACAATTCCATTATCCAGCCATTTGTTTGATTGTATACTGTATATAGCTTCACACTTCTGAGACATTAAACTGTCAAGCTTAATATGATTGAACTAAAACTTTTACGGAGACTTAAACTAGCTCACACACTTTGAAACTCTGAAACAAACTAAACTTAAATGAAATCTAAAAGTAAAAAAATATTTTAAAAGTAATTGAAGATGAAACATTTTAAACTTTAAATGTATGCGCAAACCTAGCTGCTTTTTTTTTTTTTTTTTTTTTTTTTTTTTAAGCTGCTATGGAAATCTGCAATAAATGCACTATGGACAATCTTGCACCAAAGATATTGATATTGATGTGACTGTTATTTTGTATATATTGATTGTTGTGTTTTTTTATCTTAATGTGTGCATATGTGTAAACGTGTCTGTTGATTGTGTATAGGATATACATATTTTATACATATTTTTATACATATCTGTATATTGTATACTTTTATTTTTGTATTCGGGATTGTTGGAAACGTCATTTCGATCTCTCTGTCTGTACACACAAACTGAAAGATTGACATTAAAAGCTCTAATATGCATTTCCTCAGTGTGGGAACAAATACATCTTTTAGCATCCTTTACCTGAGCAGGTAACGACTGGTCAGGGATGAGGCTGTAGTTGGTGGTGACTTTGGCAGCCTCTGGCGGGCTGGATGGAGTACTGCTGCCCGCGCTCTCCTGGCTCAGCAGAGGCCTCTGTTCATCAGGGTCCTGCTCCACATCTGACCCTCCAACCTTGAGGTCAACCGCCGTTTCCTCCGTCACAAGGGCCAGATGCGACATTTTCTTCTTCAATTTGTTCTGGTGAAACACCAATCCTTTTTATCATTTCCTTCCTTCTGCCAAATTGAAGCTATGAAATCTGAAGCCACCCTTTAAGGAGTAAACTTCTGTTTTCCTGAAGATATGGAAATGGTTTCTATTGATCTCGGGGAAGAATTTACATTGAAGTACAAGAAAAAATCAATAGAGCAGCAGGTGAACAAACTGAGGGACAGATGTACTCACCTGGGTGTCATTCACCACAAAGCTGCGCTCCTCTAAAGTTTCAGTCAGTGCCCTCAGACAGCGGGACATGTCCCAATACACAAAAGACAGCTGCAGAGAGGTACAGAGAGACGTATAAGACTTTATCAGAGGCTGCCAAAGAAAAGAATATTCATCAATTTGATGTAATGACACACTAGCATGATTCAGGACAAGGTAATGACCACAAACATCAAGTCAAAGTAATGTGTGGCCTTTATTTTATATTTAAGTGAATATTCCATACAAAGTATATGAATACATTGTTGGGAAATGTCTGGAAATGTGGAAGTATCCAACGTTTTCTAGATTAGGAAAGGGTATGAATTTGCTTTGTCATTGTTGTGCAGTTCTGCCTGCTGAGACGTTATCTTAATTGCAATCTTGCTGAGTCATTTACCACATGTTTCTTTTGTGTCATTCTTCCGTCCCTCACAGTGTTATAAATAATCATGTTGTGTTTGTATTCCTTTTGTTCTCCCTGACAGGCAGAGCAAGTCAGAATGTAAGAAGTAAGTAAGAAAAGACCAAAAGTTAGTACAATTCTGGTACATTTTTTAGAAACCTTATTTTCTTGCAGTTTGAGTTTATTTATAAAACCAACCTGCATGTTTCCTGTGCAGGACTGCACCCAGTCAACCACGGCCACCATCAGCTTGTGTTTAACCAGCCTCTCATTCACCTGGATTAACCGGACGTCTAAATTCATGTCAATCTGACACAGAAACAGACAAAGAAACATGTTTTTAAATGAATTATTTCCAATTATAAGTATTTAATTTGATCTAAGTGTATTTGTGTCATTGGGCAATACATGCAGTCAAAACCAACACAACTATTGTGTCTATATTAATTACATTACCGAAATAACTTCAGATCCAAACTCAGATGTAAGTTATTGTAAATGTGTCAATGTTACTGTAAACATGGTATCAGACCCCCCCGTACCTCCTTGTTACTGCAGTGGAGGATGAATATGATGGCAGTGGTGAGGAAGATAGAGACCAGGCTGACAGAGAGGCAGAGGACCCAGTAGTCACTAACTGTGATAAAGACGTGGAGGGTGGAGAACACAGCGCACCACACCACCAGATACAGCACCTGGTGGAGGAAGAGCAAAGGTTGCTAGTATTAACCAGAAGTATAAAACTGGTCTCATTTTGGAAAATATGCAGTTTACAATTTGTATTTGAGTTTCTTACAGCAAACTTCATTTATACAGACTTAGAGAACTTTAATATTGATTGATCGATTGATCGATTGATTGATTGGTGTGTTAATTTAATTATTGACTTATAGATGTATAGATTGATAGGTTGATTGATAGGTGTACTGATTGATAGGTGTACTGATTGATATGTGTACTGATTGATATGTGTACTGATTGATAGGTGTACTGATTGAAAGGTGTATTGATTGATTGATTGATTGATTGATTGATTGATTGATTGATTGATTGATTGATTGATTGATTGATTGATTGATTGATTGAGAGCAAGAGTACTACAGAAGGTAGCTTAGTAAGTAACTATAGTTGGTAAGATTACACAGAAACCCAGACAATCATACCGGTGCCATTAAGAAATGGAAGAGGGCCGAGTTGAAAACCATGTATCTCCTGACTGAGGGAACTTCCAGAGCTGTCTTCAGAGGAGCCTCCATGTCTTCCTCTGGAATCTAAAAACATTAGTAAGTAAATAGAGATTAAAGTAAAGATATCTGAATGTTATGGTGCCACAGTGGGTCATATGTTTGTGTTGGTGTCTGGGTGTTTTCTGACCTGAAAGCCATCATTCTCAAGTTTGGCTCGGCAGAGAGACAGATCAAAGCTTGGGTTTAGCATCGAACAGCTGGGCATCGCCACAACACACTGACCTGAGAGAGAGACAGAGACAGAGAGAGAAGACTTTAAACCTATATTTTTTATCAGCCAGTGGTAAAAAGATGGGCCAATAGTCTTGCGCTCACAATGCTATATCTTTACAAAGAATTATGATATAATGCTCAATAATGTTTGTAAGGAAGTAAAACAAAAAATGACATGCCTTTATGTCTGTTTACTGGTATCTATAGTCAGGCAGTTAAATCATGTGAGCAGTTAAATCATGTGAGCAGTTTATTACCATTTGACCAGTTGGTTCTGTTGTTGTTGGACTGCTCTGACTGAGCTTTGGTTTCTCTGACCTGCACATCCATCTCATCGTCCTCCATCACGGAACAAACATTGTTCTTGCTCTCCATCATTTCAGGTCCTAAGGAGGAAACGAGCATATCAGAGATAATCTGAGATTAACATTATAAAGCTTCTGTCTGATTAATAATATAACATTTGGAAATTGAAAGTTTGGAACAAAAAGAGGTAATTAAAATGTTTCATAGAGCTCTCAGGACCTGAAACCTTTCAATAAAATAAAAATAAAATCCATGATTTTTGTTTCAAATTAGGGAAAAAGAGAAAGTTTCATGTGCCAGCGGTCAAGCATCACTTAAAGAATAACAGTATACCAAGAAAAGAATGCAACAAATCTAAATCATGTGTGTTACAAATGTAAACAGCATGACATTCAATGTGTACAAGTGGACACATTGGTTATTCCGTGCTTTTGTGTAGAAATGTGAAGGAAGTACATCTTTACTAAGTTTTTACATTACTAAATAATGTGATAACTTGCATTTACAAGTAAGTGGTAAAACATATTACTAACATGTTTTGCAATTGAGAGTAAGTAAAAACTAGTTAACTTTAGCAAGTTAGCAGAGAAGTTGAAATAGTTAGCTACAATCATGAATAGTTGAAAAATGTAGCCTTAAAGGTCATTGATACACATTTAGCTAGCATTAAAGGTCATTTATAAACAGTTTAAACATTTAACTGGCATACAAATCTAATGAATTGCCTGTTGAGGTAACTACCAACAATGGTGATGAAAACACAGTTGAAATAGTTACCTAGCATCAAAGGTAATGGAAAAACAGTTGCTAGCATCGAAGGTTATATACAGTTTATATATTATGCCATCAGAAAAGGTTATGGATAGCAGTTGAAATAATTGATAAACAGCTTAAATACTTAGCTTTAGTTAGTTGAAGTTGTTAATTAGCATCAAAGGCTTGGTCAAACATTTCAAATGGTGAGCTAAAAGTTATTTATAGTTGAAATGTTAAGCTTAAAGGTCCCATGTCATGCTTTTCCAGTTATTACCCGTCCCCTTGTGTGTTATGAAGGTTTGTATGCATGTAAACGGTCTGCAGAGTCAAAACCCCTCAAAGTACACCCTGTAGCGAATAAAATGATGAATAAACTGTTGGAATAGTTGCAATGGATTACATTTATTGGTTTAACCGTTGAGCTAAATGTAATGGATAAACTATTAAAGAACTTTGGTGAAAGTAGGCCTAATAGATTAGCAGTTTAAATGGTTAGCATTATTTAAAAGAAATGATTACATGGTTAAAAAGTCCATGTCTGCCACTACAAGAAGTAGGCCTAACTGTTCAAGTAAGTAAGTCCTAAACCCTGATTATTCTATTGTAGGAAGCATATGTTTTGACTTTACCCACATTTATATAAATTAAAGTGTTAAAAAGAATTCAGTTTGTAATCCATTTATTTAAAAAAGAAAACATGAATGGTGGATTAGGGACCAGGCCAATGGGTTAAACCTATCACTCTTGAAGAAACAGAACAGCCATGCACCAATGTCTCTTTCTAGCAAACCCGATCAGATGAACCATAGCCTCTCGACTCTGAAAACATTTGCAGTTTATTTAAAGAAAGGCAGGAAACCAGATCACTTCTGCTTTCCGGACAAGTGTTATTTACTGCAGTGACATGGTGATGGTGTGATCGGCTGGCAGAGGCAGTAGATTAGGAGGCTGTTGTTTATTTATTTTTTTATTTATTCAATATATTCAGTTTAAAGAAGTAGATATACATTTTATACTTTATAAGGCTTTATAGTTGCCAATATCTGTCCTGCATTTAAAGAAAATGTCCAGAATGTCATGTATTATCATTGCAGTGCAGCTCAGCCTGTTAATGGAGGATAAGAGCTGTGTTTGGTCATGACTCTCCACAGCAAATGTCATGACATAGACAGTTACAGTAGTTGTTCTATTTAAAGTAATAGCCAGCTCTCCTTCTCCCCTGCCTGCTTGTGACAACACCACATTTTAGCACTGAGGTGTAAACACTCAATGCTCTACTTTATATGACTTTCGCCCCTGCAGTATAACCGCTTTCTCTGCTATTATTCTAAAATGTCCACTTCCATACATGTAAATAAAGTAATACGGACTGTGGCCCTATTTATCATTGCCTGCTTATACTACACCTGTTCAGAAGGAGATAAAGAAAGCACAATATGTCTCATACATGTGCAAGAAGAGGGCTGTGTTCAAATACAGGCATAAGTGTTACTTCTCGATAGAGGAAATAGCATTTACTGTATTTCTTGAGCTTATCAGTACAAACGCAACTGACAATCTCTTATCTTAAAATTGCATCTTGGTTTGGTTATGTGTTGTTATGCATACTGCTGAACTAAATAAGTGTGTATATGTGTCTATATAGTGCAATTCTTGCAAACAAGAAATTCCCAAGATCTTTTTTGTTACACTGATATTTGCTGGGATGCCATACTCCGGACACTTAATCCCCCACATTGTTTTTAATGTTCATGCAATCAAATGCTCTCGTAGAATTTAAGGGTATAGAAAATAGGTGAA